>NC_056700.1:23491522-23684022 GCF_018831695.1 Puntigrus tetrazona
GGGTTAAAATGATCTCTGGAGCGTTTGTCGCTAAACTGCGCGCTCAGAAATAAAGGTAGGAAAGCTACCTTTTCCAAAGTTACGTTTTTAGGTTATTAGGTTAAAATATGTACACTTTAAGCAAGAATTTGTACCTTTTTAGGTACCAAAATTAACTCTTTTTGAACAAATATGTATCTTTGAAAGCCTTTCTATACCTTTATTTCTGAGAGTGTATAAGACAAAAAAAAAGTCAATTAAAATAATAGTAGTAGTAGTAATATGGTTATTATTTAATCAAATGCATTATTGTGATGTGAAACAAAAAAAAAAACATGTATATATATATATATATATATATATATATATTTTTTTTTTTTTTTTTTTTTCACAATAATGTGTATATATATGCATTATTTTTCACATAAAAAAACTCTTTGTAAGCCTATCAATTTCTGACAGATGAAAATACCAACTATCTCACCAAAGAAATGTTAATTAAAATAATAGTAGTAGCAGTAGTAGTAGAAACAAAAAAATAAAATAAAATAAAATAAAAAATAAATAAAATTATAAAATTATATATATATATATATATATATATATATATATATATATATATATATATATATATATATATATATATATATATATATGTGTGCATTATTTTTCACATTAAAACTCTTTGCAAGCCTATCAATTTCTGACAGATGAAAATGCCAACTATCTCACCTTTACCCTTTATCAGTTTTTGCTAATGAGTTTAACAGTCTCAACTAATGTCCCATTGAGCCACTGCAAACCGTGAAGTGTTTGATGGTACTAATTAAAAGGTGGTAATGAATGTAAGTTACTCAAGGCAATACAGTAGCGCTGGGATTCAAAGGAAATTAAAGATTTTGCATGACACAGGGTAAATAAAGTGACCAGTAGAGGCAGAGAGCCTTTGGAAATGAAGCGTTTGTAGTGAGGGCCGCGAGGGCACGATAATGTCTTTACATGATGGCAGGGGACAGGGAGTTTATTGCCCCCGCGCAGTGAACCTTGGCCCCGGGGCCAGTGCTTCGGCATTATCGCTCTCAGGTGATCACGGCAACCAGTAGCGCTGCTCTCAACAGGTGGTGAGCCCGAGAGATACGAACGTTCAAGCTCTCTCGAATGCTTTCAACGTGCGATATACTTCTACATCCACCAGAGGGTGCATGAAAAAGCATATCTCAAAGTCATGGCATTGTCAAAAAATGCATCACGTGCATCAAGGCTGAATTAATCAGATCAAATATAAAAGTAAAAATAATATATATATATATGTGATGCAATGATATGACATAGCAAGTGTGGCTTGAGCGTCAAACTGTAATTTTCTCTCTCAACGAACGCATACTACATCAGCAAAGAACGAAAGGTTAACCTCTACCTGAGACGAACAGAACGAACACCTGTCCTCGTTGTCGCCTTCATGCACACGTATGTAAAGAGTTGCACTGAAACTATTTGGTTCTCTTTTTTTTTAATTTGGTGCACACGTGCGTGCTACGGCCGTGTAAAGGTAAGCTCTAGTGATTTGGGATCTGCGTGTGGAGGTGATTGGCGACCTGTGCGTGATTCAGCACCTCTGCTGTCGGACAGCTCCTGCGCGCTCCACACGGGAGATTAATCACACCTCCTGACCGCCACCCTGCCGTCACGTGACCAACATTTCCCCAGCCTTTCCGTCCATTTAACCAGAATATTCCTAAAGGTTGAACAGACGTATCCTATTCACTTAGAACTGAATTGTATGCAAAGTGAGTATATTTATAAAGAATTATAGTGAAAAAAAAATGATCGACTTATATCTAACGCTGACAACGAACTACAGTATTTTTTTCTAGAACTACAGCAAAGTCAACAACGCCACCTTGGGGTTTAAAATGTAACTAGCACGTTGTTGCTTAAATTAAGTGGGACCTAAACCGTGATTTGATGAATGAATATAATAATAACTTAGTAGTAAAACATATTTTGCTTTCTTAAATGACTTAAAATATCTACTAAAACTAAACAATAAATAAATACAAACATTAGCTTTGTGCGCTGCTCGTATAACCGTTCTTAATTAATTTACAGGCTAACTGGCCAACAGGCGCTCGTGCTGCAAAAGAAAAAAGACTCGACTGTCTAAATAGATTTGTCTTTTGTAGACCGAAACAGTCAGTCCACATTCCCCCAATTGCACAAATGCATCGGTTTAGTGTCTTAATGTCTGGATCGTATTAGATTGTGAATCTCTGTGTCCCGTGCTTTACCCTGCAGCGCTCCTTCAGGAGGGCCGAGAAAGCGTTGTTTGGGACGATCTTTGTTTTATAGTGAGCCTCGGGCTGGGATGATCTCTCACTGCAAACATCTCTCACACAGCCCCAACCAGACAATGCATGTCTTTTCACATCTCGATATATTCCTGAAACACATCACAGTTGTTATACGTCATTTCGTACTGGAACTACAGCTAAAGCGTAATATAGCACAAAATGCGCGTCGGATTGCGTTCTACTGCCAGTAATCACCAAATTTGACACGCATATTACAAAGACAGAAAAAGTTCATCCATGCAATCTTTATTTCACATTCTGTCAGCTGGTTTCCTACACGCACAAAGTCCATTAAGAAGCTACTGAGGTTCCCCCAAGGTCAAAGAGAGGAGGGCAGTTCCTGTCAATATCACAAGTTGTGGTGTGTTTTTCAAATGTCTAATGGATTATATTGATTTGGGCTCGCATTTGCAAGGGGATGTGCAGCACTTAGACGTGGAATCAGTTTTTTAGTGGTAATGCATGCAAGCCATTTCTGCATCAGTCTTAAGGCATAGTTAAGCCCAATGACTTTTAAGTATGTTGGCAACCAAACAGTTTCCATTGCCATTGACTAAAATGTTGAAGAAAGTTAATAACCAAACACAAAAAAAGGTTCCCACTGGCCTCCAATTTAAAGCATGTTGGTAAATAAGCAATTTTATTGGTCTCATTATATATGAGGTGGTCTTAACTACTATGTCCTTGCATCAAGAAATGAGTACAATGTAATTGTTGAGCACATATTGTATTGCAAAGCGCTTTTGCTTCTAGCGAGGTGGGATCTGGGTAAGGTTTGGGTGGTGTGGGTGGGTTAAGTTGTTAGGGGATGGGTCAACAGCCTAAATTTATTACAGATGCAATTACATAAAGGTATTTTTAAAAAATATAAGCACAACGTAAAAACTTGCATTCACATGTAAGTAAGTGCATTGTACCAAATGATGAATTTAAATCACAGCTGATGCTATTTAATATAAAATGGGACTGTTTTATTTCCCATTGACTTCGATTTGAAAAAAAGTTGGTAACCAAATAGTGGAAGTTTGCCATTAAGAGGTATGTTGGTAGCCAAGCAGTTTTGGTTCCCGAAAAATTCCATTTGGCACCAAACAGTGTTGTATCCACTGGCGTCCATTTTGAAATACGCATGTTGGTAACCAAAGTTTTCATTTACTTTAACTTTGAAGAGAGTTGGTAACGGACACTTTCACTCAATATTGACTTCCATTTTTAATGGCTGGTAAACAAACAGCATTTGACCTCAATTTGTAATATGTTGGAAACTAAACCGTTTTTTCACATTGACTTCCATCTTAAAAGAAAGTTAGTCGGTTACTATATTCCCAATGAATTCCTTCATTATAAGCCAATGGGAAATGAGACCGCTTTATGGGAAAAAATAAAATAAGATCGAACACGACTGCGACTACATGAGAGGAAGTAAATGACAGAACTGTATTTTTTGAGTGAATTATTCCTAAAAACAGCATGATCCTGATGGTGAAAATGAATAAAATAAAAAAGGGATTGTCTTTGTACTGTACAGTACAGCTCGAAATGTACAAAGATGTTTAAGCAAGCAGACACTTAGCAGAAGCTGTTCTTCAGAGCAGATGAGTATTATATAGACACAGTCCCCATGGAGCATCCCGAGGTTAATTGTCTTGCTCGAGGGCACAGTGTTGATGGCCCGTGACCAGCAACCATTTAGCTACAAGCCCTGAGTGTTGGCTGCAGTGCCACAGCAAGCTGTTTCACTATGGCTTATCCTGATAACAGCTGTTTTTATTGCACGGCGAACAAAACCAATGACAGCTTATGTTCATATTATGAAAAACAGGATGCAATGCATCCGAAGTCAACTGGACCGTAGTGTGAAATTCTGCACCATCAGCTTCAATATGCAAGAGCCAAAGCTTCCAGATGAAGGGTTTGATTAGAAATGCCTGCTTCAAACCGAAAAGTTCTTGATACTCTCTATTCATAGAGAAAAACGTTAATTCAAAATATTTTAGCAGCAGATTAGTTATTCATCCTTAATAGATTGAATTCAACACGCATACTAAGTTAAGTTCCACAACACACTAAAAACCATGCACTGCTTCTAAAATTGGTCAGTTCTTACATAGTAAGGATACTTTGACTTTATACAAAGCTAAAAATCCCAGTAAAGGTTACTAAAGAATTTCCAATAAATGGTGTTCTTTTGAACTTTTATTAAAGTTTAAAGAATCCTAAAAAAATAATTCAGTTCCACACAACTCAGCTGTTATCAACATTGATCATAATAAT
The DNA here is from genome assembly GCF_018831695.1 of Puntigrus tetrazona. Taxonomy (NCBI): domain Eukaryota; kingdom Metazoa; phylum Chordata; class Actinopteri; order Cypriniformes; family Cyprinidae; genus Puntigrus; species Puntigrus tetrazona. The sequence continues at coordinate 23,496,127 of NC_056700.1, forward strand.
AAAAGTTTCTTGAACAGTAAAACAACATAGTAGAATGATTGCTGAAGGATCGTGTGACACTGAAGACCGAAGGAGGCTGACATTTTCAGCTTTGTAACAGGAATAAAACAGAAAACTATTCATTTAAATTGCAATACTATTTCACAACATGAGTGTATTTTTTTTATTTTTTCAAATAAATGTAGCTTTGGTGAGCATGAGAAATTGTGAAAAGCTTTTGAAGGTTAGGGTCATACATGTATCAAAAATCATTATCATGTGTATTCCTATATCCATAAAACATAGTCTTGCTACCAGATGATCAAATAAATGTCCTGAGTTTTATTGTAGATGTCCTTTTAAATGCATAAATAAATATTTTGTCTAAGAATAAAGAGTGTCAAGGAGTGTAGTCCAGCATAGATGAATCAGACTAACGCTAAACTAAACCGATGTCTCTGAATCTTTTACAAAAGCTAACGATCAACGATCCAGGCTTCAAAAGGCACTGCCCCATGTCATCCGAGGGGAGTTTAATCAAACAAAGTATGCTCCTTATGCGTAGACTTTCAGAAGGTCATCTACATCGCCAACACAAGCCATATCTGTTTTGGGATCACGCCGGTTGACCACAGCGATCGCTCTCTCCCGGGACCCTCTTTTTGTGTTAATAGCCTGCCCGCTGGGCCTGAAAGAGAGCGCCAGAACAAAGCAGGTATTTGTTTCAAGGGAGTGTTGTTTTAGGAAGAGACTTGAGGGTCTCGAGTTAAAGTCACCCCCCTTTCGAGAGTCCTCGAAATCCTCCTCTCTCTCGCCTACGGCCGAGGCCATGAATACAGCCACTTCAGTGCCCTCCCGGAAACAAAGGGCAGGAAGAATGCAGGCGACTGGGGAAGCAGCGAACCCACTGGGAGGGATGGACAACATGCTGGCTCAGACTGGGGAGGAGGAGCCTGTTTCAGCCAGTCTGCCGGGCTTAGAGTTAAAGATTACCTTTGAAATCTACCCCTCCTCTGTCCCTATAACTCCGCTCCTCTCTCGCCTTACGCTCAGACCTGCGGGCAGGCATGGAAAGCGGTTAGATGAGTCCTGGGAGAAGATCCTCTTTGATGACAGAAGGATCTTTTGTTCTCTAATCCTTCTCTGGTCTTAAAACATTTTTAAGCCCAACTGGACCTCAAAGAGGGCAGCGGCGATGCTCGGGGGTCTTCAATGGAGAGCATTCTTCCCCACCCGTGCTCGTCCCGAGCGGAGGATTCTGCACAAAGTTCAGAGTTCTCACGAGTTGGACGTCAGTACTCTTGACTTTCGCTCCAGGTTACTAGATCTTCCCCTACTGATTACGTTTTCAGAAATTCAAGCATGCAGATGAGCCGTTGTCTAATTAAATATGCACATATTTGCATGCACTTTGCATAAAGCCAGGTTCACAAATACTTTTTTTGTTTTGCTTGTTTTATTTTGTTGCATATTAAAAGGGAATTTTTAATGTCTCTTTGCGCAACTCCATAAATCAAAAATACTGATAACGGCCAGGAAAAGAGCAAATTTTCAGCAGGTTTTTAGCAACATTTGGAATAGATGTGTTGCATATATAGGTCAGAGCCAAGAAAGGGTTTGCACTAATCCGGGTAAATAATATCTGAACAAAACTATATAAAAGCCTTCAGAATTGGGCTGGTTTGGTGTATGCAAAAAAAAAAAGTGTGGAGAAAATGGCTTTTAAAAATACTGTATTATAATTGTAATACAGGCGTACATAGATAAAGTGTAATATAATAAACACTAAAAGTGTATTTAAGTTTTTTTTTTTATTCTGAAAGAAGGCATGTTATGAAAGCCCCAAATAGCCTTAAAATGTATAAATGAAAAATACACCTTAATAAGTGATAAAATCATAAAACAAGGCAAAAAATCCTGCAAACAAACACTGTAGTAGGAGTCATATCCAGAGACCAGAATATTGGACCAACAAAGACCTTAGCACCACACATTACTATTTCATGACAGCCAGGTTTTATACAAAACTATCACTCCACACATCTTCAAACATGTAAAAAAAAAAGCAGCAATTTGCAAGACCACCTGATTAAAACGTGTAGAAAAATTCGATTGTTAGAATTAAAATGTGATTCTGTGATGGACAATCTGTACCAGTGTGAACCGATGTTCACATGCATGCTGGGCGCTATTTAAATAAAATTATTTTCAAGAAAATGTATTTTGACCCAAACCTTTTATGATCATTGGAAGTATAAATTCATTCATCGGTAGCCATACTTATGCACACATATCTGAGCGCATAAAAGCACACTCACCTTTGCACATTTCTAAAAAGGATGTCTAATTATGTAGAAACGTGCACATGACTAGCCAACATCACATAAAAGTACACACGCTGAAACAAGCTTCAGGCTGCTGCTGGAGAACAGAAGGTTCGTTCTCTTGCGTTGTCCAGTCAAGTGTCGGCATATTTGTACACACACATGACAAGACAAAAAAAAAGATGAAAGAGTTTTTAAAAAGATTTCATCTGCCCTCTAACATCGCACACTGACCGTCTCACACAATGACCTCAAAGAGACCTTTATGCACTAAACTTATATATGCTGCACTCATATACACTGGTAGGAACTAAGATGTGTTCTAAGGCTGCATTTATTTGATCGAAAATTGTATAAAGCTATATTATTATTTTATACAATGTTGTAATCTATTGTAATACTTAAAATGCAATTTGTTTGAAACTTTCAGCATCACGCTCCAGTCTTCAGCGTCACGTGACCCTTCAGAAATCATTCTGATACACTGATTAACTTCTCAGTATTGCTAAATATTATCAATGATCGTATTTAACATATTAATCGCATTTCACTTAAATTCCACGCACTTCATTTTCATATATTTGCCTTGCAGCACCCCAGTGAGCACATCGAGTTCGATCATGCGGAGACCACAGGCAGACACAATAAATGGCAGGTACAAAGCTTAAAGGTCACTTACATGTGTTCAGGCTTGAGTGTGTGTGTAAACAGACACACCGCTGAACATACGGAAAGAGCGCTGAAGGTTAAGTGGCCACGAGGTGAAGTGGCTCAGAATAAACACACACACACACACTTACACACAAGCATACACCTATAGCGTGTCCTCCCATAGGCTCTTATTTGAAATAAATCACAGCTCACCTATCACCTTTTATTTCACACTTACCTCTCTATAGTCTGAGCTTGTGCTCCGACTATTGTTACTGCATTGAATAAAGCCATCGTTTTAATTCAAATCACATAAAACTAGAAGCTAGGCGTATGGGGCCAATAAAATCAATAACATAAAAAGCCACATCACATTCGGCTTTGGCAAAAAACATTTTCGCTCTCTATCGTAAAGCAAAAAAAGACTACTTATTCTTATCTCATTTGTATTCTGGTAGAATAAAGCAAGCATGTTTTAAACTTGCAATTCTATAAGTAAGTAATATAAATATAATTTCATAGCAATTACTAAAAAATAGCAATGATTTAAACATATTTGAAACCACTCAAACAAAGTACAGAAACCTTTTTCTTTCACCTTTTTTTCTGTCAGCATTTAATTTTTGGTTCCTCGTCTTTATTAATAAAAAAAAAGTCATTGTATGAACTTATGCAAGCATAATAATAATGTTTATAATGTTTACTTATAAGTAAAGATTTGTCTGGCGTGAGAATGAATCACTCGTTAAAGTCAAATATAGTTATGGTCTTTCTACAGAAGTTAAGTATTCAACATTGCCTTTTCAAAGTTACGTATTCATCCCTATGCCTTTATGTAAATCAATCAATCAATCAATCAATCAATCTCAGCTCACCTTTGGTTGGGAGGTCATGCGCCCCAGCAGGTGCATTTCTTAACCACATGACCAGAAAGTGAGTGACCTCTGCTGGCCTCAATCCAAACATCCTACAGCAGCAAATAATGGTGCTGTGTGCCATCTAGAGGACATAAGAAGACAATAAATCACTGCTGTTACTGCTTTGCTAAAATAAACACATATGTATACAAACAGCTTAGGACACGACTCACATTTTTGGACCGGAACAAGGTACATGCTGCTGTTGTTTCTGATCTGGGTGGAGTTTTTGCATCCAAAGCTATTTGAGTGGAGACCACACTGGCCTAACCATAACCCTACCTTTTGGACCCCCATGCAAAATAAACACCTTAGTTTAGTGCATGTGTTTACTGTGTGATGCTTTTAAATCTGTATTTACTGTTTGTGTGTAGTTCAGTTTATTGTATTTTTTTTAATTTGTGTGTGTTTGTTTGTTTTGGTATTTTAATATTTCTTATTTAATTCAATAGCTAATGTACGCTATACCGTTTGAAGTGTTTCTGACAGCCAGAGCACCATTAATTTACTGTCAGCAGCAGTATTGTTGTTTGTTTGTGTTTACTTATTTTAAAAAAGTTAAACTTTGACTATACTTCAGCGTGAGCAGCGGCTGATCGACAGCTGACATGAAATTATTTCATTGACATGGCGTTGTTTTGTGTAATGTGCTATATACTCCTCTAAACTCAGCAAAAACATTTCAAATGTTTTAACTCAACCAAACCATCGTCATGATGGTTATTATGACTTCAAGGCTGCTTTATATTGTCAATTCTTCCCACGCATACAGATACTTGCAGGTCTACATTTGTAAATAGATTTTTTCATACAGCGATAATGCATCCTCAGACAAGCTACGGTGGGAACTTTTGTCATTGTGCAGCGTCTGTGTGTCAGCTTCTCTACTGCAAAAGAAGTGCGCGCCGCCCGAGAATCGAACCGGGTCGCAAGAATGAGAATCTTGCATGATACCACTACACCAGCGGCGCTTGCGTGTAGATGGCGGGAAAATCCCACCCTTCCCCAAACTACCTGAAATATGACGAAGATATAACTTCAAATCTTTATGTCTTAGTAATATCATTTAGGATACTTCCTACGTTTATATGAGGTAATATTCAAACCTTTCATTCCCAAAACCGGTAAATAGGAATCTGTGTTATCGATTGTGCAAATGCCAGATTTTTAAATTGTGGAATGAACCGATTCACAAAATATTCACGAATGAACAATTCACTGATCCGTTAAAACAAGAACCGTCGCTTTTATGTACCTCCATTGAGAACAAAACGATGTATTAAGTTGATTTTAAGTATAACTTTTAGAGCATGCACGCCGGGCTGTGAGGTGACGTGGTGAAGTAACGAATAAACGAATCGCTTTTTTTGAACTAGTTCTTTTAAACGAACTGTTCAGAAAGAATTGATTCGAGAAATGACTCGAACGTCTCCTCACTGGCTGCCTGCCAGCTGTTCGGGGCGCTGCAGCGCTGCTCTCGTCGACCCAACAAAAAGAATCAACGGCACTATCCAACTCTTACACATCACCGTTTCCCTTTACCGCTAAAATGTACTTCACAAAGCCTCGATGGGCCGCAAAAATACAAATACATAAAACAAATACCAATGCAATTTCACTAATAAATCAATCAAATCGATCATGACCGCTGGTAACCCGAGCGTGATGTCACGTCAGCCTCAACACGCGCCACCCGGTGTCAGCCAATAGGAGCGCGAGAACCGGCCCTGCCATGACAACGCTTCCATCACTTCCGGGCTGAGAGAGACGGCCGGCGCGAGTCAGCGACCGCAATATACACCGACCCAGAAAAAAAAATAACAATCATTACTCTGTATTTGCGGCGTCTAGTTCTTCTGTGATACCATTTCGCCCATTTTAAACGGGATGCTGCGAGTCTGACTGAATCAGCGGCGGCAGCTTGGAAGAATAAGGTGAGTGTTTATTGTCTGTGCGGCTCGTGTGGTGCAACGTTGATTTACATATTTAAGACTCGCATGCACGGAGTAAAGCGTCGTACGTATCAATACTCGCGTGTGAATAGGGTTTTTTGCAGTCTCTGACACCTCTTAACTCGAGGAATGTGGGATATGGATGGCATTGCGTTACTCTTTTGACACTGATCATCTTTGAGGCCTCTTCTGTCCCTAGCCTGTAACACACACACACACACACACACACACACACACACACACACACACACACACAGAATACATAAATTATTTTGCGCTTCCAGCCCATTATTTTACACCTGCATGCACACTAAACAAGCTAATCTTTTTTCACACGCATTCTGACATCAACACGCACGGCCTTTTACGCATCATCTTAGGTTCTCCGTGTGATTTAAAAGGCGACAGAGCATATTTTGTCGTGAAGAAGATGCTTTGCCTAAACAAGGTCACAGATGAGTTTGCTGGTGGCACGGGACTGCACAGTGTGTTGTGGGTGATCAGGAAGATAGTGGGTTGACATGCTTTCAGATAATCTGGATTATGTGCTGTCAGTTGAAGGCCAGCACTAAGAATAAGTATCTGCAAATGTTTGACTCAACTTGAACTTGAAGTTGTTCGATAGTGTGAAGGTTTGCATGTATTTAATAGGAGCACTGGGTTAAAATATACATTTGACATTTCTGGAAATCCACATAAATGCACTTAAGAGCATTTGTCAAAAAACCGCCAATTGTTATTTCTCCTATTTATGTTTTCTTGTAGATCATGCGTCAAATCTGTTTCTCAGTCTGCTCAAAAGCACAATTAAATGCTTACGAGTGGTATGAAAGAGTGAATAGAAGACAACATTTTTAGGGGAATCATCCCATTATAGAAAGGTTCATCCACATATAGGAATTTTCTGTCATTTAGTGACCCTCTTGTTGTTTGAACTCACAAGACTTGGGTTAATTAACATATTCTTAAAAGATCAAAAAAATAGATATCTATATGATTCAATCGGTCTAGCGAAGAGATACTGTTGACTTTTATGGTAAACAGATTTAATTTAGCCATTTATTTACATCTACATGATAAAGGCGTGTTTTCTATAGATAACACTCTGTTCATAAAGGCGATACATAAGAATGGAAAAAAGGCTTAATTTGAGTGTTCGAATATTAACCAAAGTCTTGAGGTTTGTAAGCGACAAGGTATGGGTAAACTATCCTTTAACGCTATAAATAGTCACATACCAAGATGTCTCATCTTGTACCAGAACGATGAGCGCTGTGAGGGCACATTTAATGACATTTATTTCAAAAAGCATTGCAAGCAGAGACGGATGCACCAAACGTGGTTACAAAATTATTCTGGTTTGTAGAGTGCACAGTGATGCTTTATACTGTACCGCCACTGGAAGCGTGATGCAGCATAGATTGTGAAACTAATTGCAGCAGTAAATAGTTTTGCTTCATTCCCTATGGCCTGGATTATATGGAGTGTATGATTAACGTCTTCTATTCTCACACCCTGAGCACGAGGTGATGGACCAGCCGAACAGGTTCGATCACACCCACCTCTTCTAGTGGTGTATACTTCAAAGGGATTATGGGTAACAAGCGATGGGGCTCTGATTTAAAAAATCTTGGTAGGTGTGTCTGGAAGCCTGTTCCTTCACTTCTGCAACCGCTGTCTGCATTTTGCGTGGGGCTGGGGTTTGATTTACGATCACAAGAGGAAAAAGGAAGAGCGGCTTTGCAAAATCGTTTTGTTTTTCAGTTTAAGCCTTTTTGTTGTTTATACCGGATCCTCTTCTCTGTGTCGAAGATTTGTGAGATTTATCACCGGCCTTTAGTGTACTCGGGTATCCTTGCACAAACCATGTTGGTTCTTGCCTGTGCAAAACTCAACATCATGGCGCTGCTGAGTGTTAGAGTGGTCACCGGGGTGTTGCTGTTTAGTTGCTAAGGTGTTCAGAGGGTTTGCATTCTTCTATGCAGTTTCTGGACGTGTCCTGGCTGGTTGTTCCAATTTTCCAAATCCTTCAGAGTAAGTTGTTTTTTTTTGTTTGTTTTGTTTTTCACCCATTCGGTCATGAATATTAATAAGGCAAAAGCATGACTGTGGCTAGCATAATGTTACAGATATTAATGCAGGTGATCTGTCAGCACCGTGCCCTTCCAGCGCGCCACGCTCATTCGCTTTTGGTCGAGTGTTGTGGCAGCGCAGGTGAGTTTGGATCAGGTTGCTCAGGGGAGATGATATTTGATAGCTGAGTTTAGCGGAAGACCTTCACTATGCTGATCGCCATCAAATATCTAACTCTTGTGCATTCAGATGCACGTGTTGCCAGTAATGGGGATTGTTATTGAAAGTACTGATGCACAGAGGAGGATCACACATTTGCTAATCATATTTCAATGGTTTTGGCCCACCTGGTTATGCCCATCCAGCATTTTTGAATTGCAAATGTTAAGTTAAGCTTCATATTTTTAGCGCACAAGTCCTGAATTTCTACACACGCGCGTATAGGGGAAATGGTTGTTAATGTCGTATTGTACATTTCACAATAGTTTTTTTAGTTACGCTGTCTACACCCAGATGTGTCTGGTGCTGCAAATCATGGCCTGACACATTGAAATCCCTCCCATTATAGTAAGTAATTATAATAATAAACAACTAGACAGTTATAGGCTTTAAGTTAACAGATGCCCATTAGCTATTTTTTAAATTTCATGGCACCTTTTTCAGCTACTTCCTTTCCACCTAGTAAACATTGTTTTGTGAATTGATGGATGCTTTTCCTCTGTATATTTTAATTATTGACCCTATTTAAAAAAATGTCTCATCTGAATGTAATTTAGAATCACAAAGGAAATAGTCTTGATGCTGGCGTGATCAAAAAAGATGTGTAAATAAAGTGAATAAATAAATCTAACTGTTGACTGACAACTCATAGTAGAAGAAGATGTGTTTAAATGTTATAACATACCAACTAAAATCATGATTTTGGAATTTCATAAAAACTGTACTTTTATTAACACACTTTTTATTATTAGCAAGAACACCTTTGATCAAAAAAGTGATCAAAAAGGACCATAAAGAAGACATTTTTAATGTTACTAGACAATAAATCTAGTTAAAATCAGTTTCTAAGTTTCATTTCAAATTTACTTCCAAAAAATATATTTCAAACTTTCTGTTCATCAATGAATTAATGGTAACAGGAAATGTTTTTCTGGCACCAAATTAGCCCAATAAATTTTTCTAAAGGATTATATGACACTGAAGACTAGATAATGACAGAAATCACAGAAATAAATTACATTTGTATATATATATATATATATATATATATATATATATATATATATATATATATATATATATATATATATATATATATATATATATATTTAAAATGGAAGGTTTTAAATAGTAGTAATATTTAACAATAGTACTGTTAGTTGCTTATGCTATTGATCTGATTGCATTTGATGAAATTCAGCCTTAGTGAGCAACAACTTTTAAAAACATTTAAAAAAATGTTACTGATACTAAAACTTTGAACAGTTGTGTATATCAAAATACTGTAATCAAATGATTTCATTTATTTCTGTTAAAAATTAAGTCAATTATGATTGAATACCCTCGTTCTGCTGCATATTTCACGCTATTAACTTGTCCATCAGAATATTTGTGGGATTAATGAATAAGCCCTTTATGTAATAGTCAAACTCCTCATATGTTAATGTGCTAATGGTTATGCACATCTGATTTCTGAGCGACCTAGATTTTTGCAGCTTAGTTTCTATAAATAGTCTCGTGAACTAGAGAGAGTTTGACTGGGGTTATGTCTACATATTACACGTATCTCCAGCCTGTGACATTCCTTTGGATGGAAAAGGTTTTAATGTCTATGTGCTACTGGTCTCAGGCGAGTATGTCTGGGATTTCACAGGAGTCAGGGAATGTGCTATCATTATTGCTGCTCTGTACTCAGCAGCCCTCACACGACTTTAGAGGCAGCGGCATATGATGTTTATCCACGAAACAATTAGCTGCAATCACTATCCACAAGTAGTTTGAGAAACCTTGAAGAGTTCATGTTGCGATATTGGAATTTCAGAAAGGGTCTCACAGAGATAGTTCATAAAAATAATTTACTCGTGACTTTAGGTAGAACATAAAAAGATTACTTGAAAGCGCCTCATTGCTTTTGTTCTTATCGGTACAGTGGGAAGTGAGTGGGATCCCAACATTCTTAGAATATCCTTTGTACACATTTTCCATTAAGTCATTGGTAAATGGTGAATCTTGACTGTTCTGTAAAGCGTTTGTGGATGTTTCAGAGTCTCAGATTTGTTATCAGTAAGTTGTATTTATATATCATTTATTGGCTTTTTTTTTTGGGGTCCACCCTGCTCTCTAGGTATGCATATAGTGACTGACCACAACTCTGGCCGCCTCTGAACCTCTGTTGAGTACAAGCTCAAGGGAGAGAAAACATTTCTGCTGATATTTGAGACGTCTCTATCGGCTTGTCTTTTGACCTTGCTTTGAAGCATCAAGCCTTAAAAAGAAGTCTGCCAGCTTTATTTTTCCCAGTTTCTTTGTATTTTCTTTAGTTTCTTTAGTTTATCTCTCGCTGTAAAACATGCATCTTCGGAGGGTTTGGGATGTTTTTGCACTTGGAATTATTGACCCATTTGAATGTAATTTATAAGTTCAAAGCAAACATTCTATCATATAGGCGCCCGGTTATCAGGTCGATCTTTATTTTTGGGATTTCGAAATTGGCCAAATATCTCGGTTTGTATTTCATGTTCTGGATATGCTCGTCCACCCCCTCCCCCTCCATCTCTTCCCCTCAGCACACACGGCACATTCATAAGCATCCTTCTCTCAAGTAGAGGCACTGTTTTAGTGTAGAGGCTTCATCCTTCCAGGAGCGACAAGCCTGTCTTGTTTTGTCATCTGAGCTCATGGCGTTCACTGTCTGCCAGCCTCACAATGATCCTGTCAGAGCCGTGACATAGTGGCTAACACACATGCTATCTGACAGCCTACATTTGAGTCCAGATAGCATCTGTTCCTAAACCTATCCAGCCATTGTTTCAACAACAAATTACTGGTTAAAAAAACTACATTAACCACAATTCTGTGAAAATTTCCTGTGAGGAACAGAAAAAAGCAAATCCTCAAAAAAAACGCGTCTTAAAAACTCTCTTCTTGCTAAAGTAGTCGGTCTATAGTCAGTCTTCCTATGCTTTAAATCTACCTGTATGAAAAAATACTTCTGTAACCAGGGCTGATGGGAAAAAGTGGACTGGTGTTGCTCTAGAGCCAAAGTATCAATTCAAATTTTGATGATTTTAAAAAAGCATGACATTTTTGCTTGGTATGTTTCTCCACAGGGAGTCCTTATACCCAGGAGGCTTTGCACCCGCCAGAGCAGGCTGGAGTGGGAGAAAGAGAAATGGAACAGAAGTTGCCCACTTAGCCAACAGAGTTTGACAGTAGGCAGTAGAAGGCCAACAAGTACCATCTGTAGCGTAAAGCACTTCAGAAGCGCGGAGGAACTCAGTAAGACCTTCCAGAAGAAGAGGAATATACGCATACTTGGAGGAAAGTAAAAGAAGAACACAAAGTGAGTGAAAGACAAATATCAGGCTAAATAGCTCTTGTGAGACAGTAAATCACTAACTTTGTATCTTTCTAATCTTCTCATCCTCTGCTTTCTCTCTCCTCTCAGGATGAAGTTGAAGGAGGACATGTCTCCTCTCCTGCTGCAAGGTCTTTACGTTCGGTCGTCTGGGTTTATTCAGTCATCACGTTCTGCCCTAGTACCTGCTCTCCGGGCAGCGGGGAGCCAGGCCGTGCTAAAGCGAATCAAAAGCGCGCTCAGTGAGTACAATGGGATTCATTGAACAGTTTCAGTCAAAATCTGGGCATGGCGATTTTTTTAAAAATATAATTACTCTATCTCAACTAAAATTTATTGGATCCATGAAGAATTATTAAATATTATTGCTATTTAAATAAGTGCTGTCAAACAATTAATCACATCAAAATATGCCTTTATATGCATGTGCTGTGTATATTTAAATAAATATATATATATCTTAACAAAAAAAATATTTTTATAAATTAAAAGATATTCTATATGTAATATACATGTAGCCTAAATATTTTCAAATATCTATTGTATATCTATTGTTCACACTTTAAGTGAACAAAATTTTATAATTAGTCATTTGACAGCACTAAATTTAAAATAGTTTCTGTGATAATATGTTTTTAAAGTGTCATTAAACTAGAAACTAGAACTCTAGAATTAATTCAAAGAAACATTCATTATTCCTATTAACACATTCAAACCAGTTGTACTGCTTAGTGGTTTCAGGTTTCTTAAAAATATATAAAATTGCTTAAAGTACAAAATGTTTGTGACACAAGCGTCCTTACTGGAACTTTTACGATTTAATGCATACTAAATATAGAAGCAATATTTTAATTAGAAAAAAATCTTGCTGAGCCCAAAACTTTTGAATAGTAGCGTACCTCAACACATAATACATGCAAAGGTAATAATTCAACTGAGATTACGCAGTTTATCTTAGATTAATGGAGGATTTGAGTCACTTTCATTATTGATCAACATCACTTAATGAAATTGCTGGTTACAAATATGATGAATCGGGCCCCAGGTGGGTTCGCACTTTACGTGCAACACTTCATTTGTCACCCTGTGTTTGTCGTACATGTCCGAATCTTTGCCACGTGACCTCATTCCTGATCTCTGTCCCGTCAGGTATAGCGCGGGACTCAACAGAGGCCGTACCGGACCCATGTAACCAGCAGAAGCTGGTGTCCACTGCATGAGGGTGTGGATACTTTAGATGAGTGTTTGAATGCGGCTGTAGTACACTTCCCTCAAAAGAGACTGCCTCGGCACAAAGAGAGGTGCTGGCGGGAGGATGAGATACAGCCAAATGGCAAGGTCTTCAAGAAGGTGAGACACACATTCACTTTGTTTGAAGGTGATTCTGTTAGTGGAATCCAGTCTGCAAATCTAATCTGCATATTTTAAATTACAGTACATCCACGATAGTTGCCATATTTTTGGGTGCATGCCCTGTTTTTAATTTACAAATGTATCTTTATTATTTATAATTATTATTTTTATTTGTTCAAACCCTTGTAAGTAATGCATGCCTAAAAACAGATGTAGGCCTAGGAAATGTTCTAAAACATTTTCTAAATACACTTACTTGCACACAATATTCAAGTATATGTAGAGTCATTCTGAGGTTATAGGGCCGGATCCTGTGAGAACTCTCTTGAACTCCAGGAAGAAGTTCAGTGGCTGTTTCTCTTTGTAAATGTTTTTATCTCTGCTCTGTTGTTGTCAGAACTGTTTACATGTAGGCTTGAAAAGAAGTCACATGCTGCTGTGAGAGCTGCTGGGAATTTTAATACAATGCAACTCCTGAGTCCTCTGTTTTTTTGTCTAGGTGATTTTGGGCGATTATAACTGGCTTTTCGTATGAACCTTTCCATCTGTCTCAGAAGGTTTGGTAAGCGGACTGGCTGCGTAGGGTCAGAAACCTCTTTGTAACATTACCGTTTCTGCGAGACTCGTGCAGAATGGATCATAAGCGGCTCAGGCTTGCTTCATGTACAACTTCCCCTGTGAGCAAATAAATCACACACACAGAGTATTGTCTGCTGCATTATGCTTATTTCGGGGAGAGAATATCAGGCCAAAGATAGCAGCACTGCTGTAAATACTAGATGACAGACAACATCACACTGAAATCAGAAGTGTTTTTTTCTCCACACACATGCATGCTGCAGGCATTTGATTCACAAAGCCTTTGGTTTTCATCTCAATTCACGTTTGCTGTACTATACATGCTCTTGCTCTTGGTAGATTGAGCTGATCGTTATGGGAATTAAGTTCACCTCCATCAGCACTTTTATGGAATTGAACTCTATAGCTAACTTGCCTTTTATAAATCTGGCCTATAAGTATGCAGAGAAGTTTTGAATTAGTGCAAGGTATCTAGATAGTTTTTATTATTATTACAACTACTGATTATAACTACTGTTATAATCAAATGCTTAGTCTTTATTTTGCAATTAAGTTTTATTTGAAATTGTAATATTTCTTTATTATATTTAAGAGTTTACTTGCATTTTGATATATAACAAATAAAAACATGATTTATAATAGTATTATTAAGTATTATTATTATTATTGTATAATCACAATGAATACTCTTTTACTATACAATTTCCAGACTTTATGATTCTTATTGTTATTATAAAATTTTATTTTTGCAATTACAGTTTTAATATGACAATATATTTATTGATTTTTAATTGAAATAATTTATTATCATCATATAAAATGTTATTATATTAATAATAATAATAATGTTATTATATTAATAATAATAATAATGTTATTATATTAATAATGTAAATATACATATATATATATATATATGTGTATATTACATTTATATACTAATTACATTGTCTAATAAAATTGCTATTAAATAATATTTAGCATAAATTGTATATAATTTAATTCAAATAGCACTATATAAATAGATATGTTTGTTATTTATTATATGTAATTGTTAAATTATTTATGTGTAGTCTCTTTTAGTCTCTTAAGTTTTATGTTTAAAGTCACAGTTCTAACACAATCCCTAAATGCTTTTTCTTTCTCTTGGTCTCAGTGGTGACTCTATACTCTACACTGGGAGGAGCAGCTATAGCTCATGGTCTAAATGAGACTGGTCACACATCATCACCAGCAAGGAGCCTGCTGCAGAGCCGCCTCAAGGTGAAAACAAGGCTGAAGGCCATATCTCAGACACCACTCATCAGCTATCCAAGAGCTGCTGTCACTCATGCTCTCAATCATTTGCTCTCTCCGTCTCAGGCCATTCTGATGGATGTCCCCAGACTCAAGCACATTATAGTTGTTGATAAAGCCCACCAGCTGGCCACGATCTCCCCAGAAATCATCATGAATTACAACATGGTGCTGTGCAGGAGCTAGGATCCAAACCTGAAAATAGTAAGTCTCAAGTAGCACACCTTTTGGCTGAAATGTTTCGTGCATACTATTATATTTGCATCATGCATGGTTTCACATACTACTTTTAGTATATAGTATATACTCAACAGTCCCAACAACAGAATTCCCAGAACAGTAGGCTCTTGCGCTTGGCAAACATCTTGTGTTGTGTACTAACACAATAAGAGCTGTAAACATAGATTGTTGAGGAAGAAAGACAGCAGGATCTTCCTGTAAGATGAAAAAGAGTACATGGACGGTGTTGAGATCACAGCTCATGTGCTGTGTCAGATGAGAGCAAGAAAAAGCCCTCTGGAGATAAGGCGAGGAATGTTATCATTATTAGAAGGTTTCTCTGTTCAAAAGACTGAGATAAAGGTTTAGACCTTTCACTGGGCATTAGACTTGTTTTAATGTTACCTGTCTAGTGCTCACACATGCTAGTCAGGCGGGATGAATGATCCTAGGTGCATTTGATTTCAAATGAAATGGTCACGTCTATCTCATTTCCCAGAAGACTTTACATTCAGAGCACTGGAGGATTGAAGAGGTGTAGGTATGAAAAAATAACAGTAATTATCCGTTGCGTTATCTTTCATCACAGATGATGTTATAAGCATCAATTATGTACTTAAAAATTTTGCCTTTGATGTTTTACTTTGCTTTTTGATCAAATAAATGCAGCCTTGGTGAACTATTTTATATAAATGTGTATTTGACCCAAATATTTAAATATTAAAAGTAATGTTAATTATAATTACATTTATTCATTTTAATGAAACAAAAGTTAAATGTAACTTTTAAGCTTTTAAAAATTTAACAAAGATGAAAAATCTCAAATCAGAGCACATTTACAGGTGCGGTGGTTTCATTTCATTAGCCTGTGTGCAGATTTATGAATTTTGTTTTGGACCGAGAAGGTTCATGCAGTCCAAAAAGATCTTGGCTTCAAGTTTCCGTTACAAAAAAGTTTGTATTTTTAGCGCCCAAAGTAGTTATTTTAAGCGTACTTTCTGGAATGCCACAACAACAACCGTCTGGCTCTAATGAAGTGATGTGACTGTGTGTTTCTCTGTGAGCAGTAATGGTGTCCGCAGGCAGCCTCTCCGTCTGATATCGCAGTGATCATGTGTACACCAGCGGCTCCACAGGCATTCTAAAAGGTCATGATCTCCCATAGCAACATCATAGCTAGCATCACCGGCATGGCTGAGCATTCCCTAACCTGAAGTGAGTTTCTCTGATGCTTCTGAGAGTATCGCATCATAAATGAGTAATGGCAGCAAATTTCTGAAAAAAAATCCACTTAATTCTCAAAAACATCCATGAGTGGAGTTCTGTAAATAAAGGGTCATGCAAATAATGGGAGATGGAAGCATTTTGTGAATAAATTCTCAATGCGTTTCAAAAAAGTGGGACGACATAACCTGATTAACCAGTGACCAAATCTTCTGATCATTCTTAAATGCCCGACAAGTCTGTCTTCAAAAGTTTTCTGTTTTAATTTTCTCCATTTAGTATTATTGGCAATACTAACATGTCCTACTAATAAAGGTTTTTTAAGCAAGCTGATAATTAATATGATATTATATTAATAATTAATATGATGTGATATAATGGTTTCAAAGGATCTTGAGTACTCATGTGAAAATTTAGCTTTGCATCACAGGAATAAATTACATTTACAAAATATTAAAGCAGTGCTGTTAAAGCTAATTGTTATTAAACAATTAATCATGATTCATCATCAATGTATATATAAATACACACACATACAGTATATATGTAGAAAATATTTGCATGTCTATATTTATATTCATGTCATTTTTGTATTATAAATATATTTAATGTATAAACATGACATATTATATGACAGCACATTAATTAATACAAAAGACAATTATTTTATATTATTATTATTATTGTGTGTATTATTAGATGTGCAGCCATGGTAACATAAACTTATTTTAAAAACTAAATAGACATTGTCTAACTTTTGCTTGCTACTGTTCATTTTAATCTTTAAAGTCTCATGATATGTTAGACAAATTTATTCATTCTGGAGATGTATTACTGAAAGCGTTTCTTAATTTTGAAAATGAAGCTGTGCTTGTGCTGTCCTCTACATTTCAAAGTTTCTTTGTCTGTGTGTGACTGAACACTGAAAAGTTTGTTTAGATATTTGGTAAGGCATTTTCTCTACTTACAGCTCTTCGGTTTATTGCGGCAGTGAGAATGACACCTACATTGGCTACCTGCCACCACTTGCTCCACGTCACGGAGCTCAGCGCTGAGCTGGTATGTAATGTCACATGGCTGCGGTTGGATATTAAATCACCTCAGACTCTTGCTGACCAAGAATTTTAAACACGCACATGAGTCATGCCATTTATTCACCGTCATCTCACCATGTCAAGCTCTTTTCACGATCTCAGAATACCTTAGATTGCCAACATTTGCATTATTACTGCAGAAAGTGATAATGACTAGCCACATCATTGTTTTGCCCTTTCCCCACAGTCATCTAAAATCAAAAGGAAGTAAAAGGAGACACCAAGCGTGCTCAGACCAACATTGATGGCAGCCGTACCGTAGAAGCCTCGAGTTCCCAAAACACACTCAAAGCTGTTGAGTTGCTAGAGATGTAGGCACTCACTCTCTCATTATGTCCGTGTATAGGAGATTATGGACGTATCTATAAAAATGTGATGACTAAGTTGAAGAGATGAGCAGTGTGCAGAAGACTCTCTTTGTTCTGGCATGCACAACTACAAGATGGAGCAAGATCTCTGAGGATGCAATACGCGCCGCTGTGTGGCAGGTATAATGAATGCTGCCATGTTGTTAGCAAAATCGTGGAATCTAAAACTGCGCTGGGTTTGTTGAGTAGCCCAGTTCTGTTTTCTCTGTTATAATTCTAATGTCTAATTGCCTTGGGTGTTCTGCAGGCTTGTGTTCAGGAAGGTCTTCGCTGCTGGGTGGTGCTGCGCGTGTGCTGTTGTCTGGCGGAGCTCCTTTGTATCTGCTCAGCTACTCAGCGTTTTATGAACATCTGCTTCTGTTGCCTGGGACAGGGCTATGGTCTCTGAGACCTGTGGGCGGAACCATCAGCAGTGTACTAGTATGGCTAAGAGTCAAATTAGGATCCAGCGGTTTTATTACAAAATAGCATTAAGTCATCCTTGGATTTGTAGTTGTGATATAGGTAGAAATTGCTTATAAAGACTAGAAAAAGTAATAGGATTTATGGGTCTGATGGTAATAGAACCTTGGGATTAGTATATTTCAAATAAAGCGGTCAAGGGGTCTTGAATAAAACCTTGTATAATGTGACTTTACTGCCAATAATAGTAAAGGGAGAGGAACATACAGTTAGAATTTAAAAGAAAAATGACAGAAACCATACCTTCAAATGCAATGACGTTAAATGAAACTAACCAAATGAATGTCTTGATTGTGGGTATTATATAATGCTTTGTGTGTGTGTGTGTGTCTAGTTTCTGATTACAGCACTGGAGCGTGTTGGAGCTCCTCTGGTGTGTTCAGAGATCATGCTGAAGGACTGGGAGGAAGCGAGTTCCGGATTTTTAACTGTCAGCACTAATAATGATGTTCATTGGCTGCTGTTGGTTTTTCTTTATCGTAATTAAAGTATGATGAGAATTTAAGCTATTAAAAAAAAAACAGTTTTGTTCTTTTTTTGGCCATAGAGTGGTTATTTCAGCACAGATAAACCAAACCCCTGAGGAGAGATTCTGATTAGTGGTCCTAACGTCACAATGGAGTTTACTATAAAAACAGGCAGAAGAGCAGAGGACTTCTTTGTGGATTCAAATGGCCAGCTGGTTCTGCACGGAGTGTATCGTGAATTTCACCATGATAGCTGCCTCAAGATTATCGGTGTGGAGGCACACAAACTTTAACAAAATATCGGTGCTGATTAAAGGTAGTCTCCCAAAAATGAAAATTGTTGTCATTTATACCCATCCACTTGTTCCAAATATTTTCTTATATTTTGAAGCATAAAGATATTTTGAAAATGTCTGTAACTAAAAAAAGTTGTTGGTATACATTGACTTCCGTTAGGCCTTTTTCCATTCTATGGAAGTCAGTAGCTGCGTCAGTTATTCTATACAGATTTTAAACTACTTTGAAGTAAATGATGGCAGAATTTAATTTTAGGTGAACTATTGCTTTAAGTGTTATCCTGATCCTTCTAAGTTCCTCTAACTGGTTGTGGCGTGTGCTTGTAGATCGTAGAAGGACACAGGTAAGTTGCAAGCTGGTGAATATGTGTCTTTGGGCAAAGTAGAGGCTGTGCTCAAAAACTGCCAGCTCATTGACAACATCTGCGCTTATGCCAACAGGTGAGTGCACATGAGCAAACATGCATTCACAAAATGCTGTATAGTGTTTAGGCTGAGGCGAATAAATCTTTCTTTCTCTTTACGGTGGCGAGTCTTCACGATTGGGTTTGTGGTGCCCAATCAGAAGCAGTTAACCGCCTATGAGCTGAGCAGAAGGGCATTAGAGGATCATGGGAGGAGCTCTGCAACCATGCAGGAGTGGAGAAGGAGGTTCGTATCATCACAGGCGGCTGTAGCAGGTGTGTCCATTTTTTTTTTTTTGTAATGAGCTGGAATTTGTACCATACTTTAGGTTAACTTGCCATCTGAAAATCTGACAATTGACAAATGTTGATTTTTATAGCACATCTTACAATGTAAATCTTAGATTCCATAAATATGCTTATCAAAGGTTTCCACAAAAGATATTATATAAATTCTTTTCACTAAAATATTAGCAACTGTTTTCAACATATGATAACAAATATAAATGGACAGCAAATCAGCATATTAGAATAATTTTTTAAGGATAATGTGAAACTGAAAACTGTTGAAGTAATGCTGTTGAAAATTAAGAATACATTACACTTTAAATATATCTCAACAGTTAACAGAAAATGATTATCTTACCTTTCAGTGATATTTCACCACATTACTGTGTTTTTAATAAAATAAATGCAGGTTTTTGTGAGCATAATAGACTTTTCATCTTCATGCATCCTCTCTTTCTCAGGTATAGTTGAAATCTAATTTTTATTGCTTATTTAGGCAGTTAATTTTATAAACCAGTTCAATAAAATTATAAAACCTTTGGCAGAAGACTATGCAGCATTTTACCAAATTGTTTAAAGCTGTACGCTATGTACATACACACACACACACACACACACACACACACATATTATATATATCCAAAACCATGTTAAATAAAATCTGTTCTGTTTTATGATGAAAGCTGGAGCGCTTTGAGATCCCAATCCCGTCTGAGCGCCGAGCCTGGGCGCCAAGGGCGGGCCTGGTAACAGCGCCTTCAAACTCAAGCGCAAGGAACTAAAGCGCACTATCAGGGCGATGCTCGAGAGGATGTCACGGCAAGTGAATGAAGCCACGCGGTGGGATGTGATTGGGAGGGAGGGAGGGGGTTTAGGACACACACGCCTTACAATGCCTATATACAAAAAAACAACCCACAATCCTCTGCCTTCCTGCTCCTGTGATGCTCTGCGATCAAAACAGGGACACACTTGATTTGCGTCAGTGATAGTATAGCGAGAGGCAGGCGATGGATAGCGACTAAACAATGCACTTTTCTCAGATGATATCACAACCTTCTGAAAGGCGTACGACACAACTACAAACTGTGAGACTTTTGGACCACCCAGTCCTTTTGCTTATCTCTCATTGGCTCTTTTTGATAGACAAAGCCCCATCCGCGCCCCTCATTGTTCTGCGGGCAGATGCGTGATGATTCCACCCTGCGAAGCGTCACATGAATTACTTATCAGAGTCTATGCAGAAACGTTTTGCAACAACCTTATTTTTTTTGTTGCTTATTATTGTTTTCAAACACTTGTTTTGGTCACAAACGGCTCGAGATTTGGATATGTATGGAATGCTTCTCTAACTGTCTGTTACGATGTTGCTTTCTGGAACTTTGGCGTTTTGTACTTGATGTTTTGTTACTTTGAACTGCGGCTTCTGTGGATTTTACCTGTATCAAAAGGCTGTTACTGTTGCCCTGTCTGAAATGAGATGGGTTTCAGGTGCTAGTGCACACTGAAGACTGTGTACCTAGAAAGAAACCAGAGATACCCGTCATTACAATCAGACAAAAAGACCAGTGATAAACCAGATATCTGTTCTAATGTAACAAAAGCAGTTGTAGTTCTCCAGCAAGCTGTTACAGAGAGGAAACAGTCTTAAGCCAGAGGCGTGCTCTGATACTACAAGAGCTTTTTGCTGATCAACAGAGAGAACAACATAAATTTTGCCAGCGAGGTTGGCATCTGAAAGGTGCTCCACGTTCCATTACTCCGTCTACAGGGTTTACCTAAGAATCATACAGGATGTGACTCCATATTTATTTCCTTTTTTTTTTTTTGTCTGAATTTATAAAGCCTTTAAACTCATTCCTTTCTAAAAATATGTCATGTGATCATATGTCATACGTTGTGTTGCATGGATGTTTTGCAAGGGAACAAAGTGTTGGCGTCAGGTAGCCAGGTACCTTTTGTTTCTTAAATGGCCCATTTTTTTATTATATCGTGATATTGTCATTGTAGAAATGATTAGTGAGTTCAACAAAGAGGGAAAGAGTGTGATTCTGAATGTGCAATAGACAAAGCGATATATGATCCGGCCCCAAAACATGAATGTCTCCAACCTCTTGATGTAACGAGGAAGAAATGAAATTTACTGTGCTTCTGACTGTGCAGATCACTTACATCATTCGACAGTTAATGCATTCGATTAGCGATTTTGACTTTCATGATTCAGGAGATGTAAACCAAACAAATACCAACATATTGTATTGCAGGCTTTGATAAATGGCATTTCAGCGGGCAAATGTTTCTTAATCTGTATGCTTATTGATTATTTGTGGAAAATGTTGAGTTTAGACTCTGCATTTTCAAGATGGATTCAAACGTTTTTTTATATATTTTCTTGATTCCTTAAGATGGTTTTGATAAACTTTTGGTTGCAGAAACACTCCAGCTTTACCCGTCTAACCACGATGCTCTTTACTGAAGTACTTTTGTCTTTGTTTTATTATAATTTGTTTGTCTAAAAGGAACTGAAGAGCAAAATAGTGTTCCTAAACTAGGGCGTGTCTGCCTTTCCTGTGCTCGATGGAAGATGTTGATTGCCTTTTTTTACAATTAAGAAATTAAAGTGGTTTTATAAGATTTATGCTGATAATTTATTTCTGTCTTAGTATTCAGGAGTGTCATTCCGTCTGAGAGCTTCTTTGTACTGCTCACCTTGATTGTGCTTCATTTACATTTCTGCCATGTTATTATTTGTTCAAGCCGCAAGCATCTGCCCAATCAGCCTATTTAGTCTAAAGGAGCTCCATCGTATTTCCTATTTTCTGAGCTGAACTGTAATCTGACTGGTGCGTTCACCTGTCAGTCGCGTCCTAACTAATTAATCAGCCCGTTAGGCGGCCGCCATCACGCCATCTGTGTTTACCGCATCCCTTTACATTCTTAAAGTCCTTGATTTTAATGACTACACACAGGCCTATCGGCGTTCTAGACACCTAAAGGATGTTTGATGGATTAATTCTCTTCCTCTGTTACCCGCTATTGTAAATACGACTTTAATGTCAGAAATTCATAAAGTTAGTTGCATTAGCAGATGTACAAATGTGTCTCAACTGAATATGTTTAATCTTTGTTACTGAGCAGGTTAGGGGTCTTTTCTCCTCTGTGTGGTGGTCTTCTGACAAGCAGGTAAACTTTATTTATTTGTGATTTGTATGGAAACTATGTTATAAGAATAAAGTTTTTGTGAATTACAAGGGGATTTTTGGGCGTTATTTATCTGAGCCTTTATAAAAATAGTCTGATTTAGTAAAGGGAGGAAGATTTTTTCCAGGTTCATGATTTACATAATTTTATGTCTATTTATGAAATTGTATGCATAAAATGAGAGAATGATACAAAGTATTTTTATGTAATATTTAGCTCAATATTAAGTACGTCTCATTACTGTTATACACCAGTAGTCTCCAGCATCAGATAATTTACCTAGAGAAAATCACACGAAGTCTACTGTACCTTTAGTCTGTAATGTAAAAGTGTTTTAATATAAATAATGCTTAAATGTATAGCTCAGAAGACTAGCCTTTGTTGAAAATTTACCCATATATTTTTATTTCAGTGTAAATGTTTTTATAAAAAGATTTGCTTTATTCTAGAATAAGTTCACATTAAAAATGAAGCACATATACTATTGACACACATTCCAAGATTTAGATTTCCAAAATGCACTTTGAATCCTGTTCCACTAAAATGAAAAATGGTTTGCAAAAGGCAGTTCACATTTAATTATCAAATACTTAAAAAAATCTCTATGTGCAGAACATTTTCCTATATAAATCCTGTTTCTCTCAGTGTTTTACTCATTTAGCAGCGTCAGAGTTTTTTTATTTACGGTGTAGATCTTGATATCTTGATTGCAGGTTTCAAAGCGTAATGCGTACAAAGCGATCATCTGCTCGTCGATCCTTAGGACAAATATCGATTGTCCATGAAACCAAGGCCACAAGCCCGACAGCGGCTGTCTTTGAAGATCGTCGGGAGGTGGAGATGGAGCGACACAAAGGCATTCTTAGAAACTTGGTGATAAGTCAGGGTAGCTTTGTGAAAAGAAAAAGACAGACAGTGAATGGCATTACAGAAGATGTGATGAAAGCATCAAATCAAATATCATTCCTTTAATTAAAAGAATGAGTCAAGCGCTGCACACAGCTGTGCATCGGAACAGATTCTACAAAATGACTCAGCGTGCATCATTCTGACATTAAACATCACATTTCATACTGCTATTACCAAAAAACACTGTAGAAAAATGATGGATGGATGCACAGATAGATAGATACTAGATAGATAGATCACACAGATATAGATAGATAGATAGTGCACAGATAGATGCACATATAGATAGATAGTAGTCTCACATATAGATAGATGATAGATGCACATATAGATAGATAGATAGATAGATAGATAGATAGATAGATGATAGATAGATAGATAGATGAATAGATGAATAGATAGATAGATAGATAGACAGATGCACATATAGATAGATACAGATAGATAGATAGACAGATAGATAGATGCACATATAGATAGATAGATAGATAGATGCACATATAGATAGATAGATAGATGCACATATAGATAGATAGATAGATGCACATATAGATAGATAGATAGATGCATATGATAGATGTTAGATGCACATATGGAGAGATAGATAATTAGATGCACATATAGATAGATAGATAGATAGATAGATAGATAGATAGATAGATAGATAGATAGATAGATAGATAGATAGATAGATAGATAGATGAGGAATTTCTATCAGAAGATCCTGGGAGCTTGTGGTAAATATGGACCACTGCCAAACACATCTATTTGATTCTCCCAGTTTCAATTTGTATTCAATTCTCTCAAGCCTCTCTCACTCTCTAAGCTCAAGCATCATGGATTATTTGTGTTCATGATGTACCATTTCTCAATAGATATGTCAGATATTGTGGCATACACAAGTCATCTATTGTTCAAAACAACGGCATTAGTAAAAACTCATCAAGCCAGTCAATGGCATTGAATCCTACAGGCCTTAAAAACATGTACACACATCCACGAGGGCATTTCTGAATATGCTTCATCATATGAATTAAATTATGCTTTTTGTCATTTGTAGTCTCGAGATTTGAGAAACAAGTTCATTTACAGTAAACTGATATAATATTGTCATACTATTTGTTTTATCTTCTTTTATTTTAACAGCATAGCATGTGTATATTTCACTGTACATTAGTCAACACGTTATTGACAATTATATTACCAGAACAGAGGTTTATGATGTGACTGTGTGTGTGTGTGTGTGTGTGTGTTTGTTTGTGTGTGTCAGAGAGAGAGGGCCCGGCTGTCAGGATGTTTGCTGTTCTCCATCTGTGGCGCTGGCAGTGAGAGATGGAGAATGGCCATCAGAAAGAAAGCAATAAACAAAATAATCACATCAGGGAAGATGAGAAAACCTTAGATTGACATCTCACATAGGAAGCTAGACATACATAAATGCATCCATATACACACATTTAACACAGACCCACGGACACGTCTACATCTGAGTCACTGCTGCATAAACCTCTCTACGCTCTCTGTGTCACTTCAATTTAGCATGTTTATTGGCGACAAACAACTCACATAAAATGTACAACCCAGAATTGCAGACAATTTCCACATCATCTGAAGAAGACTTGCCTGAATCTTGCTATCACAATGCTGCAGGGAGTTGCTATATAGTTACTTGTATAGTTATAGTGAGATGGGTTGCTGTTTCTCAAAATGAATGATGAATTGAACACTTGGACTGGCGGATGGACAGACAGACGAACAGACAGACAAACAATAGAATTTTTAGCATTTCACAACTTTAAGCTACGACCTTGGTTGGTGGAAGACTGCGTCTGTTCTGTTAAGTGAATAAATTAATGTGTGTGCGTAGTTGGAGATATTGATATATGCAGGTATATGAGTCATCACTGGGATATATTTGTAAGCCCCTCTACCGAAGAGAGAGAGAGAGAGGAAGGAGGGTGTCAGCGGGCTGCTCTGTGCGTGTGGGAAGGGAAGATCTAATGAGAATCTCCTGTGTGGTCAAACTCTGGCACTTTTAAGCGGTGTGACGGGGCCTGTCACCTTTCCCTTCCCGTACAGGCCTCCTCCCGACTCTCTCTATCCATGAATGTAGAGCTGGATGGTTTTTAATGAACACAGAGGCTCCAACCGCTCGGCTATGCAAGCAAAGGTCATTTCCTGTGTTTCTCCTCAGCGCTCAGTGTTTTTTCTCAGAACTCTGATTCATTAAAAGTGTAGAAAACTTTCTGGGCTCACTTGCATGGACCCCACACACACACACATTTATGCAGTTGCTTGGCTCATTTCTTGACTGTTTATAATTATAACCATATCACCAACGTGTTCTGTGAAAGTCTAGTGCGTGCAATCTGCACAGCTAACAACAGTGCGTCGTGCTGGTTTGGCGTGGGCTGGTGAAGTCACAGCCACGTCTCTGCCAGAGATTCGCAAGAAAGAAACTCAAATATACAGTAGATCCAATTTACCCAGTGTCTACAGCCTGCAGAAATGACTAGCCATTTTATGAAAAAGGCTCACTGGGCCTTCTACCATAAATAAACATACCTAAAAGGAACAATAAAAGCCCGTTTCTGCAATAGGATTAACAAATAAATGCCAAGGTGTGAGCTTTATGTTGATCACAATTCCCATTCTGATTTAAATATCATAATGAATGTTTTCATGAATTTGAAGTTGCAAAAATTCTGAAAAAAATCTAAATTGTGAGATATCTTGCAACACACACCGCTTGTAGGTTGTATATTATTTTCTCAAGCGCAAAAAAGAACAATTAGCTCCACTCACCAAACTATTGATTTACAAACTGCCACAAAAATGTACAACAAACATCTGTTTGGGTACATTTTGTTTTATGTTTAAGCGTGGTAAATGTGCAAAGAAACTTCACCGCGAACATGTTTTTTCAATAAGCCCAGAAAAATATAGCATTTATGCGTTTTGGGATGTTTTGGATCTTGTCTGACATTTTTTTGTTTTGTTTTACATAATGGCATCCCTCACTGCATGAATGCCACTGTCTCATTATTCAATAGTATGGATCAGTTCCACTTAATAAAGTAGTGACTTGAAAATATCAATCCGGGTGGCATAACAAACTAGCATTTAAGCCATTTCTCTGATTATTTTTAATCATTCTGAAAAAATGAATATTAA
Organism: Puntigrus tetrazona; assembly: GCF_018831695.1. Classification (NCBI taxonomy): domain Eukaryota; kingdom Metazoa; phylum Chordata; class Actinopteri; order Cypriniformes; family Cyprinidae; genus Puntigrus; species Puntigrus tetrazona. The sequence goes on from NC_056700.1 coordinate 23,522,934, forward strand.
GTCAGAATTCAGCTGGCCTTCTTAATGAAGCTGATTTACCAATGTTATGTTTAAAAAGCCTGGCAGAAACAAGAATGTAGCGCCCAACACACATATACGCTGATGACCAACCAGCTAGTCTCTCCAGCAGCTCTCAATAACAATGAGCATAAAAGACTGTCCCATTTGAAGATATTATTTTAAAACAGTACATCTGCTAGAAAGTTCTGAAGGTTTCTGAATGTTAAAAAAGGGCGACAAACTGTTCCAGAAACCCAGAAATGGAAGCAGATGGTTAGACTATCACAGCTGATAGATGTAATAACCAACACATCTGACCATAGACATGATGCTGAAATTCATTCAACAAAGCCAAAGTCACCATCACATGTGGCTGTTCAGTTGTTTTTCAGTGCTCAAAAGAGAGTTCTGAAGAGAACAGAACAATTGGGAGCATAGGAGACACTTAGAAAGGCTAGGAGAAGCAAGTCTGTCGATGTCAGTTCACTCATTAGGAATACGTGTATTGTTAGAGATAGAAATGAAAAGAGCCTCCACGCTCCCTACTGGCGTGAGAACACGTCATTCACTCCTTGAGTCAGAAAGGTGAAGGAGGAGGGAGAGAATGAATGAATGAGAAAGAGAGGGCTAATAATTAGACTAAAGATAGACAGGAGGAAAACAAACAAAGAAATATAAATGAAAGGTTCATTTTAAATACATTTCAAAATATGCATAGAAATTGTGGATTATTATAAATAATTATCAGAAACAAAATACATTGTAGGAATAAATTAATGAAATCATAAACATTATTATTAAACAAGTCGAAATATAAAGTCTGATTAAAATGCAAAAATTTGCCAAATAAATCCTAAAATTTCTGATTAGCGTTTTACAATTTTGTATGGATACGAATAATACTATAAATAGAATAAATAAAATGAACAGAAATAATAATTATATAATATATATTATTGTTATTAAAAATTGTCAAATTAAATAAATTATATACAAATATGCTTTTTCATTGTATGTAGGGTTTTCTTTTGCAAGATATTAACATGTACATAATATAAATAATATTCATGCAAATGGTAAAATATTAAATTACAAATACAATAGAAAATTCTAAAATAAAATAAACAATATGCTATATAATACTATTTTTAATACTAAAAATTGTGCCTAAACAGTCTATTATCATACCCCCTAGTCATTGTTTTTGTTGAATTGTGACAAATATATACTAGCAATAATAATATGATCAGAAAAAACTCATAAAGAAGTTGATTTGGACAACATGAGGTGACATAAGCTGACATTTTTTAATAAATTTCTAGTCGTTCAAGTAGTTTCACTAACAATACAGGGTCACTGGTAGACAATGCGAACTCACAACAAATTCAAATTCTTGTATCTGCTGAATACATAGAATATAATCCAGCTATTCCTAATGCAGCTGCTATCTTGAATAGAGAGCGCCTAAATCATTCTTCTTTTCTACTCACGGGAGTTGTTTTGAAACAGAGTTATAGCCTGAGCTTTGCTCACAAAATTTGCCTCATTAAGGAATGATAGAAAGCGGGAGACAGATAGGCTAAGCGATGATCTTCCGTCCTTATTACAGCCCCAGCACACACACAGCCTCTCACTTCAGCGCTAATATGGAACAAGTGAACAAGAGAGATGAGTGAAAGACATCATGAAGATCCACCATGGAGACAAGAAAGTCAAGAAACCAAGACCAAGAAAAAAAAAAAGATAGAGGAAAGAGAGATTAGGGGAGACAGGCAGGAACGTATAGTATACCTCCCAAAGACAAACAACAATGATGTCTCCTTCAAGTCAACATTTACTTTTAATATAGCCTATATTTATTGCCTCTGATCTTCACGTAATGCTGTGCTACACCCAGCTAGTCTCTCTTATCTGGTTATACTTGGAATTCGTCATGTTGAAAAATTAAATTAGAATGGTTTGACATGGTTGATCATGAAAGTAAACAGAAATTTTGGTTCCTCTTCCTGCTTCTGTTATCAAGGTCTCTCAGCAATGTCTCAAACTCAAGTCTGCCATCAAAGTCAGAGTCTAAATTTCAAACCAAAACCAAATTACCTGACCTACTAGGCCCGCGTTTAACACAGAAGGAAAAACAGTTGTCTTTTCTGTATTTGAGTACAGTATGTTGTAATTTTCTGTTACTTACCATCCCAAAAAGAAGCAATAAGCCTCAAGAAGCCGTGGTTTACAGTGAATTTATAACAGTGTTGTCGCCCGACACAAAGGAAGCGTGGATTGTTGCTTTTATCAAACAGTTAATCAATTTACGCGGCGAGTTTCACGAAATAAAGCAAATAAAGTGCAATGATATTAAAGCATTCTTTCTCCAAGCTTGGTTGTGGGTTTACAAAGCGGTTTCGAGCAACACGCAAAGGTAAACAAAGGGAATATGTTGCTGAGGCGATGAATTTCTTGATTTGTTTCCCAGAACAAACAAAAAAATGTATGCATTGTGCGTCATCAGAACCACGTGATGCAAACAAGCGCGTGTTGCGAGGACCCGACTTGGCTCAGCAATCAGCATCAGAACCGCGACCGTCCGTTTAAGTGATAGAACTCATCTGACAAATTTTCTCGAACCACCGTTTTGTGCTTCAGCAGTCTGCTGAGCGTTTGTGTGCTTTGGTAACTCACAGTGATGTAGATATAGTTCATCTTGAGGTTTTAGGTCGTGTGTCCGCCCGAGTGTCTTCATCCAGAGGCCCCTGCTCTCCTCCCAGTTTTGACGGGTCTGCTGCGCGCGACTCGTGAATTAGCTGTCGGTTGATTCGCGTTTTAAATGAACTTCGCCTTCACTTTTATTGCAGAGCGTCCGCTTTTTCTTAATGTGTTTCCACCACAATCGGTTGTATGAGGTATTTACGGTAAGCAGGCAACGTGAGAACAACAGTGACGCCAGTCAGCATACTTTTTGCGCGCGCGTACCATTATTGCAGCTTTTTCTTTTTTTTTTTCTCTCTTATTTTATTTATATTTTCATTTAATCCATCTTCTTTGTATCCCTGTCTTGTATTATCTATTGTATTATTCTTTATCTGTTGTTCAATGCATTAAAAAAACTTATTTAAGCTGTTGTGTGAACCTATGCAAAAGCATTCATCATCACATTAATCATTATTAGAGAGTGAAATTTTCTCCTGATAATATGAATATATATGCATTCCTTCATTCCTTTATATTAATGGATTCTGATTGGCTGATAAAAAAAAAGGCCAGTTATTCTATAAATTTGTTATCGCCATTAAATTGTGCTGTGAACTTCCTTATTCTCACAGAATTCAAATTATTATTAAAACTTAGTCACTGTTTTCCTTGCACTAATACGCCAGCCTACTTAAATAAAACTTAAGCAAAAAAAATCCATTAGCCTACGCTCTTCTGAGTAATAAAAGAGCAAACTGAGTAATATGAATGGTCCGTTCTGCTGCAAGTGTGGGTATACTAATGCATAAAAACAAACATGTATGATCTATGAGTCATTCTCACACACTTCTGCAGTACCTGTTATTCTTCTTCATGACACACAGACTGCTGTGTATCGAGGGCCATCGCGGTGCCTGTTGGTTTCTGTTGACTCTGGAATTACAGCCCCTGGATTGAGATTCCAGGAACCTCACAATGTTGCTGTCAATCTCCTGGTAACCAGAGGGAAGGAGAGATACTAAAAGAGAGAGAGAGAGAGAAATGATAAAGAGATATGGAGACAAGGAGCAGCATAGGGGATGCAGAATGTAAAAAAAAAAAAGAACTAATTGATAGATTTCGTTGCTTGTATTTATAAGAATGACAGCCGGAGAGACGACACAGCCCTCCTTTTCTATTCTCATTGACATTCATCCTCTCCACCTCCTCCTCCCTCCTCCTCCGTCCGCCGTGCCGCAGCTCCCATCCCAGCATGCTGAACGCAGCCTGGTTAACTGATGCTTTCATTGAGCCGAATCAAATCAACAGCCTTCAGAACAGTGCCAAGTATGTAATTCTACTCAAACTGTCAGTTTACAGAACCGACAAAAATCTGCAGTGATTCTCAAAGCTCAGCCTCCTTCGGTTCAGCTGCATTAATGTAATTAACGGTTTTAGTATATAAATTACGGCGATGATAACATTTTGTTTCAGTGAACTGAACAAATGCCAGTTATTATTCTAAGTTACCAAAACCCCGATAAACTGGAGACCAGAAGCATGACATCAAGGAGAGACCTGAGCTGCATCTAGACAGAGACTCGCTGTTTATCCACCCACAGATAGCAGAAAACATGTGGCTCGTGTTTGCTTTTTTTTCGGTCACTTCCTAATAATTATAACCACGAAATCAGTACGGGGATAAAATAATGTCATGCGTGTTAAAATCAACTGAGAATTGAACAAATAGCCGCAACTGAGCTTGGAGACTGATAGCTTTTGACTGATAGCATTTGGTCCACAACACTGATCCACACATTACTGTAAAGATTGAACAATTGAAGATTCTAATAAAAAAACAACAACAATGGAATTATTTGAAATATTGCCGTTATAAATTATTGATGCTGCTGCTGGTGCAAAGTAAGTAAAGAAAGTTTCTACTCAATACATTTGCCGATATACTGTGAGTATTTAAGACATGCTGCTGCTGCTATCTAAAATAATACAGATCTCTACAGGTGGAGCTGGGGAAGGTGGAGGGTTTTCGAAGAACTGAATTGGTAAAAGCTAAATCCATAAGCTCATACAATTCAATTTTGTGTGTTTATCTGGTTTTTGAATATCTGACAACTCTGTTTCATCCGGCTCCTTAAAATGCATGGTGTTTAATAGGCCTTATTTTAGCCGCTTCTACTGGTAACAGGTAAAGTGCTATACTAATAAAGCTTTAGTTTCATGCGAAACCATAAAATCAGTCATTCCTGGTTTGCTCAGACCTAATTAATGTGCAGAATCTCTGCTTATACCAAGAGAATCCTCGCCAAGCCTCCTACACGCCTCTTGGCCTATCAGATCGTCCACAGTCCACGCAGACACATGACTGTAACCTCCTTGCTGACACCTCCACAACGCCTATTTATAGCCAACTCCAGCAAGACGCGCTTTCAGAGTCATCTCTGCAGCGCTGTTTTCTCATCCGCTAGCTGGTCTCCGCCAGAACACTCATCACAGCAGCAGAGGGGATGCTCGAATATCATTGAAGGAGAAAATAGAGAAGTTCAACGGGTTGTGGATTGATTTGCTTTAATCTTACAGAGAAAGAGGAGGAGTTTGCTTAGAAAGCTTTTCAGGAGAACACGCAGAGCTCCTCCCGCTTACATAATGGAAGTCAGAAGATATGTATTTTTATGAATCAAGAAGCAAAAATAGAAAACATTGTTTGCTTTCACAGCCATGGAAACATCCCATAATGCACACACACACACACACACACACACACATAGGCTTATGACTCATCCGACCATGTGACTGCTCCACTAACGTCAGGAGGGCCTGCCTCACCCTCTCTCTCCCCAGCGTGCAGTCAGCTGACTATGGGTTACGAGTCCAGAATCTGTATATGCTAAAAACAATATGCCAACAAACCGCAGAGTGCTTTAATGAGGAAATATATGCGCTGTTCTGAATCTGTGCTGTAGGGACTAAAATGCTTTTTACTGCTGCATATGGCTCTCCAGAGATTAATATAAGTTTGTGATGTTAAATTACAGCTTCTTCTGACCAGCATATTAGTGTCTGGGTTCTTAAAGCACCACGTGGATGGCTTTCTAAAGGTTCTTGTGAAATGTAACCCTCATTTTTTTATTCTGGGCATTGTCCCAAAAACGTGAGTTAAATGTTATTGCACTGGACTAAAACATTTTGCTCACACAGGGTATAAACAAATGTATAATTTTGCATATATATATATATACCCTCCTTATTAAACGTGTTAAAATTAAAAGCCCACAATAAATTGTTTATAAATTAATTCCAAATATAGATTCAGTCTTTTAAGCAACTTCGATCAGCCCAGGATCTGTATTTATTTTTGGAACTGATTGATCCTAGGACTCATCGATCAGCTTATGCCACTCTGCTTAGACGCTTAATGCACCTCATCTGCAAAATGATTGACAAATAATGACTTTTTTTATTTAAAAACTCGAGATTGAATCAAAGATTTATTGATAATATAGCAGATTATTTACTATTATTTCAAAAGGCCAGTCGTGTTTTTCAACCGGAAGGATTTTCAGCACATCATAATGGTTAAATACCCTATTAGGCTGCAGAATAATGCAGCGCTGTTCTACAAAAATAACTCAAACACACCCAAGTTAGGCGGTTTATAAAACAGAAAAGGAAAACTATTCTTCCTTTCCTTTTGTGTACTTGGAAGCTGCAGCTAAAAATACATCAAACGACGTGCTTCTGAAAAACCCAAAAGGACAAAGCTTTCTCTGCAGAGACGTTTTGTCTGTGTTCCAGAAAAGTGATCAAGTGCAGATGAGTGTCATCTGGCACCAATGTCACTAGGGCACATAATTCAGCTGCTGACAGGCTCTCCGCAGGATCTAATAGATGCTCGGGACTGTAGGTGTCTAGGGACAGTGGAAGAGATCCACAACCGCAGATGTATATTTATCAGAGACCTTGCTCTCCCAATGAGTCCCACAGTGCATTTGTGCGTGTGTGTGACTCATCGCCTGACGATTTAACTCGCTTGTGACGCCTGTGTGCACAGAAAGACAGCGAGCAAACCATTTTTTACATTGCACACCTGACATCCTCATTTTTTCTTAATAAAATAATACGATTTTAAAAAGCAACTGATGTATATCCGGCCTGGTACCCTTATATAAAATATACTAGTACCTTAAAGTTACCAATATGTACAAATCTGTAACATTTAGGGGTAAATAAGGCATAAAGCAGTACCTTTAGCTTTTGTTCTTTATGAAGTTTAACCAAGTGAAAGCTTTTTTTGATAGAGAGAGAGTATAGCACAAGCTTTTAAAATGATGGCACTAAATTAAAAATGCCATTTAAACTTTGAGAAGCTTTATAAACAGTCTACCGTTTGCTTTACACGTTATTTATATCATAGGCAGCCAATAACAATTTAACAGTTTTATTGCATTACACATTAGACATACGTGAACTGTATCGCAAATGCGTTTCTGTGTTTAGGCAGAAACTATAGCAGAATACGCGAAACGCGCCGTCAACTTCTTAATGAATAAAATAGACCTAAAACGCAGACCAAGAGGTTCAGTTTCTCGGAGATGAACGTTGTGAATGGTTACCATCGGTACGAATGCATGCACAGCCTCGGTATTGCGTGAGCATCGGTGACGCATTGGTCAGGTGCCGCCTCATATAGCGCGGGGAGCTGTCCGGTGCTGAAACACAACCGAAGCGCATTGAGGCAACACGGAGGACATGCTGTTCACGCTCATTCACATTCTCTGAGCTCTACACAAAAGGTACGACCGCTCACTTTCATTTCTTTGCATTCACAAAATGATGCTCTGGGAAAACAGCTCACGTACGCGCTAATCTTCTTTGTGTGGGTTAAAGAAGAGTAGAGCTATTGTTCGTTTTCTTTCCGGCTTTGCGTGATTAGATACTATCACTCATCATCAGCGTATCTCATCTCTGGTTTATCTACTGGATTTCGTCGCTAAAAGATCAGCGAAATTTACTCCAGCTAGACAGATTTTTTTTTAAATAAGGATTTGTTTTCACAAACCTACGTGAAAATATCAATAGATCTGTTCTTAGAGATCCGTAGCCACAAGTGAAAGGTTACCTTGACAACAGGCGGTGACTCATCCGGTGCTGTTGTCGTTTAAAAACATGTTGTGTTCTGACTGATCTCATTGCTGCTCTGGCGCTCGGAGCGTCTCTTCTTCTCGCTCTGGGAAACAATTTTAACAACTCTAAGAACTGATTTCATGGGTAGCTTAGACTTGAACAGAATTTTAGCAACACTGCTTGTATTTTGGTTTTAAATATTAAAGGTTGCAATAATAATAAAAAAAAAAACACTGCATGGCTTAACTGTTTTTGTGCTTGTTTATCTCTAGGCGGTATGATGTTGTCGCTACCGAAACTGTCCGCCAGACTTGTGGCGGTCCTGCTCGTTACCCTCCTCCAAACGCTAACAGTGCAGGGCGCTTCTGTGCGCCACCATCGCCTGCGAGGCGGAGACCAGGGTGGCTTCCTTGCTCCCAGCTCCGATATGATCAAAGCTCTGGAGTACATCGAAAGCTTGAAGCAGAGAGCCGATGGACCAGAGAGTCCAACAGGGGACTACGATGAGGTGGACAAATTCCGTTTTCTAGTGCAGCTCGCCTCCCTACAGGACGAGAACACGCCCGCGCGTGAGGACGCCACCCGTTGGCCTGATAACAAGGTGCCTCAGTGGGTTCGATCTCTGCTGCGGGTGCTCGAACAAGCTGGAGAGACTCCGGAAAGTCAGCCTGCGCCCGGAAACGAGCGGCGTGCTCACAAGAGCAGACGCCCGATGGCAGACGCAGAGAGTCCAGTTGGAGACTATGGAGGCTTCGTGAAGCCACACAAGAAGTACCCGCTGATGTTCGAGGATGAGGAGAACGGCAGGGATAACAAGCGGGCGACTGAGGATTTGGACGAGCAGTACACCCCTCAGAGCCTAGCAAACATGCGCTCTATATTCGAAGAGCTTGGTAAACTGTCTGCCGCGGCAGAACCAGAAGCTTAGATAACCAGGAAGATGAAGACGGAGAAGATGCCGATGACCTCTACAAGGTTAGAAACCTGGCTTACGAGGATGTGGCCGGAGGGGAGGAATGGGTGCCGCTAGAAGAGCAGCTCGAGACGGAGGAAGTAGTTAAAGGAAGTCGTGAAGAATACGAACGAGGGCTAGGAGATAACGGAGAGCTGGCCGAGGCCATTGAAAGACGAGCTGCCGAAGACGATGACGAGAACCCAGACGATGACACAAAACTTGTGGATTACTACCTGTTGAAGGTCTTGGAGATGACAAACCAGGCACAAAAACGAGACCTGGAAGGAAGGAGGAGGCTACTGTCCCAACCCTCTCTAATCGACCCTCGGGCAATCAAACAACTGCTGTCAGCTATTTCAATGAAGCTCCAGGTGCCTCCAGAGGACCTGGTTGGAATGCTCTTCATGGAGGAAACCAGAAAACAACAACGCCTTCCTGAGCCCCAGCTAGCTAGGAAGCCCAGCCAACCTCGGTACAAGAGCCGGGTCATCAAGTATTACAACGGTCGTCAGCCTGAGGTCACAGTGAGCGATATCCCTCCAGATGTCAAGACTGAGGATATCCTGAAAGTGCTTGGGTTAGGGAATCTGGCCAATAAGAACACTAAATTTTCTTTGCTAAAGCAAAGGCCCTACAAGACAGCCATGGCAAAGTACTTCAACCCCAGCGGAAGACGGGGAAGCTTGTTCCTGTCCGAGTTAAACAAAGCTCCAAGCAAAAGAAAAGATGATTATGACGATGACGCAGTGGACGAGGATGAAGAGTCGACCTTCCTCGCAGCCAAACTCCTGACCGAGTACCCCGATACCAGCTCGAGCGACCGCAAGAGAGCCGTCGATTCCACCACGAATGGACAGCTGCCTTATGAGCTATACGAGGAGGCCATGAAAGATTTCTTTGATCAGGTTGATAATGGAAAAAGCACGCCCACCAAAAGAGACACCCAAGGGAAAGAGGAGCCCGAGGCGCCCCAAAAGCCGCCCGCTCAAGATTCAGCACAGGAGACCGTAGATCAAACCCCACCTGTGCCTGGAACAGAAGAGGGTAAAGAGTATCACGGGAAAATGGTTGCAGGAATGTGAAGACCCCAAGCTTGTTTTTTTTCCCCCTGATAATATTCCGACAAGTCCCGCCCCTTGACCTTTTATCTCTTTGATACAGTTGCCATGGCTACATGAACAACTTCTGAACTGCCCAAATTGCAAACCGGTTGTAAGAAGCTCCTACTAGCCAATCCACAGAAGGGACTTGTCAGAGTATGAAAGGGGTAAAAAAAAAAATACAAAATAAAAATACTGCTTACTCGTGGGACATGCCTATATCTCCTCAAAAGTTATTTTAAAAAAAGTAAACAGTTTGAAGTGCTTTAGTTTTCATGGAATTCTATATGATGTAAATATATATGGTATATCAATGTGCGGGAGTTCAAGTGTATTTTATCTGTCGTTTATGAATTGGTGGTCCTCGAAATGTTTTCTTGTTCCTTTTGTCGGTATCAAGAGAATATTCCTGTAGTCGTAGGACTCCGCTTGCTGCAATCTTTACAAGCTATTTCATTATCAAACCAATAAAGATGGATGTGATTCTCATTTATAAATCATTTTGTACGTGTTCTAAAGTGTGAGAAGAGAAACATGAATAAAGCATTACCGTATTATTTTTCCTCTCGCTGTATTGTGCTGCCTTATTACACGGAACGTGATTCAACATAAACATATCATATTATGACTTAAAACAAGAAACATGACGCCCAGTATATGCTGGATCTCGACAGAAAAGAAAAAATATTAAAATCAATCACATTTTAATATTTATATTTGATGAAAAAGCCAAAATGTGCACAGGACCTAAAAGAGCGCCAAGCATAGTCTAAGCGAGATATTAATTGAAAACAAATCGGTTACAAAAAATAAACCGCTGAAAGGATTTTAGAAAGCACTTCATTAGAGACAATTGACTGAGACTAAATCATATCAAAAAAGCAATTTTAATAAGACAACGCCAACAAATTGTGCTCAAAAGTCTTTTTTCTTTCTTGAACTAAATGTCTCCTGAGACATGCAACATGTTTAAAAACATGGAAAGGCACTTCAGATAAGCCAAGGTTTAAGATTATTGCAAGTATTTGATTATATAAAATTTTGGTATAAAAGTTGAAAATTATAAGTTGCATGTGTATATGCATGCTGGAGCCATCACAGAAATTTTGCAATACATTTATTTTTATAAAGCTGACAAGACGAAACCTATTCAAAAAAACAACATGAACCCTGAATCAGTTCTAGTAAAATTTGGTGGTATTGATGAGGTTCATACAAGCATTGAGAAGAAAATAATAACAACAACAATAATAATAAATAAGAAAACTAACTCTGCATCCTCATTTAAGAAGTCTGTCATTTCTTGCAATGAAAAACTGTGTCCTGTGTGAAGGACACAATCCACACTGCGGAGGCAGGTTTCTTTCCTTTTTGTCACATTGTATCACGTCAGCTGCTGTCAGAAGGCTGGTTTGCTCATGTATTCTTCCATCGTCTGAAGAGAAGAAAACAGGCACATAACAGATTACCCTTTTCTGTAATGTTCAATGACATTTTCAGTTTCGGATGTATGGAATTTTATTAGACAACAAAAATTAGATGCCATATGGGTTTTAAAGGAACATTTCACTCCAAAATGAAAATTTGGTCATCGTTTATTCAACCCTTTGATTCATTTATAGTCCTCGATATGCATAATTTTCATTTTGGGGTTCTTATTCTTTTAATGTGGTCTCATGTTTTGAGGCATGCTGGGAAAACTGACATTTAGTGGTACTGAGAGCTGCTCTGAGAAGAAAAAAAAAAAAACACTCTCAGACTGGCCTGTTTATTTCTCTCTCTCTTGTTCAAATCAATAATGTTTTATGGAGGTGATGGTCAAAGCAGAGCTCTAACTGGGTGGGCAGCACCATTAAAACAGATGCAGGTTCTTTCAATCTAAAATGTCTGGCCTAGAAACACTGATTGCCAAAATTATTATTATTATTATTATTATTATTATTATTATTATTAAAATGTCTGAACAACAGTTCACAAGGATGGAAGATAGTTTCTTCATCATTCTATTTCAATGCCCTTTTTTAAAATACATTTTTCTGTTTAATTTTTCAAACATGTTAACTCAAATGAAAATTAAGTTTAGAGTCTCACCTCTTGCAGCATATCTGAGGCCTCTATAGACTTTGCAATAGACTGTTTGGATGTCTCTTGGACCTCTCCACCCATCAGAAACTCATCCAGGATGAAATAAGCCTTCTCAAAGTTAAAGATGATGTCCAGCTCACATACCTGCAAAGTAATATTACACAAACAGAACATTTTATGTGTGTGTGTGTATATATATATATATTTTACAATGTTTTCTCCAGAGCTGAGAAATGAAAAAAAAACTGAATGTATTTACATTGCCAAAGTATTTGTCAAGTAGCTCCACGTAACGGTGCAGTATCTCTAAAGCCAGAAGTTCATTATCCTGGTTCTCCAATGCACAGCAGAAATACAGACTGGCGTACCTACAAACAAGCGGGAAAACAGACGTATATTTATTTTTATTCCTTAAAAAGACTGAAAATAGCAGTCACTATCCTCACAATTGCCATCTACAGTCTCTGTAACGCAACTGCTGACATGGCAAATCTCCGTATTTATAAAGGTCGTGCTGAGAAAACAACAGGAAAGAACAGAGAGACAGGTTTAAGAAAGGTGCGAAATACAGATCTGAACCAGAAGAGTGTGAGTAACAGGCTCTCGGGAACACAAGTGTGAAAATTCACTCTCAGAAAAACAATAGTTTCAGTGTCTGACAGGATTTGATGCAGTATAAAAACCCAAGAATATAGTCAGGCTCCAAAGCATTAAAGTTACAAGCACAATTAAACATTTTCTCTAAAATATTTTTCATACACACAAAAGCAAAGGTTTTTATATTCAGAAAAAAATTCTGGGGCATTTTCTACGATACATGGTTCATTATAGATTAAAAGCTCTTTATCTCATAATATAACTTCCTGTCAGCAACACTCTCTTTTTAATGATCGAATCAGTATAAATCAGAATAAATAAATAAAAGCGATGTCTAGTTTTACCTTATAAAGTTGCATTAATAAAATGGATTATAAATAAAATTTTATGTTAACTAAAATTACTGACATTAAAATGTTTCTAACACACCTTCTAACTGATTAATCATTACAAAAATATATATATAAAGCACCAATATTTCCCATTGTGAGCATGCGAGTCCATTTTCAGACCCTACTGAGCGGTAATAGGAGGCCATTGTGTAGAAAGCTGCCACTAGGCTTCGCCAGAAAACAAAAAGGACTCAGATGGGGCATGGCGTCAGCTAATGACATCAGTAATGGCAGGAGAACTGGACTGAACCGGTTTAAAACTAAAGCGCAGGACTGGGCAACAAACTCGATACGGACGCAGAAACCTTCGCGTGTGGTATTTTAATTAGCCCACATAAGATCTTGACTGCTGACTAGGTGTCCGCTTTGCAAGATTTTAGAGTCTTCTGCTCGCACCTTGTGATGACTAATGACCAAACACGAGAGCCTGGCAGCTGGGCTTTTAATTAATGCTGAATCTAACGCCGTCGTTTTATTTGAAACCAGCATGCTCTCACTGAGGACCACACGCCGAATATAACCCCAGATATACTGCTGGACGTTCTCCTTGGCCCGGTTGAACGCTCACCTCTTATAGACAACCTTCAGGTCCTTCCAGTGCAGGAAGTTACACGTGCGAGGTTTTCGTGACAACACTATAGTGGTCATGTCCTTCACAATCTTCTTCCTCTCTCTCTCGGGGAGGGGCAGGAACCATTTCTGCAGCCGTAGCTTTCCCTGACGACTGAACAGCAACAGGAAGTGCATCTGTCGGAAAGAGAGAACATGCGTTTGAATTAATGTTGGTTCGATTCTTTCGGAGTGGGTGTCGTCTAGTGGTTAATGATCCAGGTCGGTTCACTGGTCGACGGTTCCAACCCCAAAGGTAATGAGTTACCAAGACTGTTCCTTCGAGCGCACTCAAGAGAAAATGCACAGAGCCACTCAAGTTCCATTGCTAAATTAATGGTAAATAATCCTTTACTTCTCATTTAAAAATTTGTATCGTTCTGTATCAAATATAAAGCCAATACTTCAATGAAAATTAACCCATGTCGATTGACTTTCATCTTTCAGATGAATCCATTTGGAGTTTATTTAAAATCCATAATAAAACATGCCTCGCACAATTTATTGAAGTGAGTGAGAGATTTTTATACGGTTGTAAAGGTGGATTTAAAAAAAAAAAAAACACTTCGATTCATTACATGAGGCCTTTATTCTCCCTACGGAGCCACGTGAGGCACATTTTATTAAGGACAAATGTACTTCATTTGACTTCTTTTGTACTGTTGAAAACAAAAACATTTACTGCAATTATAAAGCTTGGAAGAGCAAGGACAATTTTTGATACAGATGCACATCTCCAACTGGTTTTGTCTTTAAGATGAAAGTCACAGTAATGCATTAAGAGTGAGTAAAATCCAGAATAATTTTAACTTTTGGATGAACTAATCCTTTCATAGAAACCTGTAACTGTTGCAATGCGTTCAAAAGCAAAACTGTCATACATCTACATATAAAATACTTTTTATGCAGGGTTTTTCTGCAGATGCTGCAGGGAAGCAGATGGTAGATAGAAATTCTGCAACATAGCGGGTGGACTAGGGGCTTCACATTAGAGTCGAGGACAAAATGTATTAAATCCAATTGTTATTTTAAAATCTTTATTCTCAAACGTGCAAAATAATGCTTAACGGAAATGTGACCAAATCTAGGTCGGTGCACGAGCTCTAGATGTGCTGAGATGTGGTGCTCATGCGAGAAACGCGGTTCATATCTGGCCCGCATTGTTTTCTGATACCATTTCCTCCATATTTCCTGTCTCTTGTCTTATTGTGTCTGTAAATAACAATTCCAAAAAGCCCACAGGCAATATTTTTAGGAAACAGCGAAAAATATAAAAAAGACAAACTGCACTTCAGACGGAGAACTATGGCTAACCTTTTCACCAATCACACAAACCTAATCAATATAAAATTCAATATCCGCGAGACAGAGATCTGCTGTCAGGCACAGGATGGACCCCTGCGTGAATCCTTTCCACACAGCAACTTATCAGCTCAATGCAATACGGTGAACAGAATTTCGAGAACTCCTGATTTTCCTCCCCTCGTTTCATTTGAACAGAAATCTGGTAATGCTTGAAAAAGCTGCGTCTTCTCATAGAAGTGTGTCACGGCTGCAGAGAAGGTGCGACGCTTTCATTGTGAGTCACGCAAACCGCTTTTCCCAAAGACTTATCAGGTCACAAGCCACACCGACAACAGCTAACAGAAAATATTACACAGAAACCAGAGTCACACCTCTGAAACTAAAAGACTAAAAACAAACGCAAAAAAATAGAACTGGTCTGTTCACTTTTATTACTGAAAAGGGCATTTCATAAGAAAAACTCAACACAAATTAATTCTTTTACTTCCAATATTTTGACTAAACACCAACTGCTGAATTAAACAGAGCATAACGCGGTCATATGAATACCACCATTCTGAATATTATTGATTATATGCAATAAGTTCCATTTCACTTTGAGTGCAGGTAATTTTCCCAGAGGAACCTGAACAATTTACCCCAAAATGTACATTTACTCACCCTCAGGGCCTCAATGTAGAGGAGTTTGTTCGCTGCTTCACTACAACGGATTTGGAGAGTTTAGCATTACATCCGGTGAATGGGTGCCGTCAAAGGATCCAAACACCTGATAAATAATCCACAAGCAATCCACACCACTCTAGCGCATCATTAAATGTCTTATAAAGGAAAAACTGCTTGCAAGAAACAATCCATTTTACCTTCACATTGTCAATTCTGGTCAAAATATGAGCCTATAATCCATAACAACGCCTTCAACTGTGAATTGACATCTGTTGGCAAATTGTTTTTAGGACTGTTCCCATTCGTAAACGGACCTTGAATTTTAGATGAAGTTTAATTTGATGAATACGTTTATTACAAGACATTAACTAATGGACTGGAGTTGTGTGGATTACTTGTGATGTTTTAATCAGATGTTTGACTCATTTAGACGGCACCCATTCACTGCTGCTAAATCTGTTCTGATGAAAAAACTAATTCATGCCTAAAAGACAATACATTTTCAGGAAATTTAGCATCACGCAAAAATATGATCATGGAAATGGGTAATTTTTCCCAGAATTAAACCCATCAAGAACCGGCTTTGTCCTCCTAAAAAAAAAAACGGCCGTTACGTTTAACGCGAGAATTAATGAATCTGCTGCAAGCATCTCTTTTGCTCACAAAACACATATGCACACAGACGCAAGAACACCAGGTGAGGAAAAGGAACCGTCAGCTTTCATTGTTTTGACCAAAACATGCTGGCAAAGATTTTATTTGCTTCCTCAGTAAATCCTGATCAGGGACGAGAGATGAAAACACGAGAAAAAAACAACAACAAGGAAACAGAAGCACGCACTGTGTCGGGTCTGCTATTGTGCTCCAGAGGAATACGACTCTCTGAAGTACTCCTTCAACGTGGAACGCCCATCTCACGCCAACGGGAAAAGAAAAGAAAGGAAACTGTGTGCTACAACTATTAAGTTACATACATCTTTATCTCTACATTCCACGCTTTCTCTCCTTACACACACACACACACACACACACACACACAAAAGATTCACCAGGGAGGGGTTTAAATGGATCTCTGAGCTACCTCTTGAGCCTGTTCCTGTTTGGATTTCAGTTCTGCGTTGCTCTGATTTCATTTCCTTCAATTGTTGGTGTCCGACCCAGCTGTGAGCGGCTACAGCACACAGGAGAACATGCTTACAAACACACTCACTGCGGTTTAAATGAGATTCTGCAGTGTGTCGTTAGCTCTAAGAAATTAAAAGGGCCACTTCTTCATCGGTTGTAATTAGTCAGATGCATGCATCACAACATCAGATGAAGCATTGTCAGAGGACCTGCATGTTTTGAATTTTTTTTTTTATGACTGTATTTTATTAATATGCATTTTCTATATTTAATTAGAATATGTATATTTATCTTAATATTAGTATTAACAAAAACAAATATTATTAATAAATAATAAAATAAAATTGTATTAAAGTATAATATTGTACAGGAATATTACTCAATATTAAAAAGTTAATAATTTTTTTTAACCAAATTATTATTTTTATTTTATTTTATTATTTAATTTTTTATATATTATAATTGCATAAGAGCACAATTAATGTTATTAATAACAGGTTACTGAGTGATATTTTTAACAGTACAACAAAAAGAATATTTTTACAACTTATTTTTCCATGTAATTTGAGCATTAAAATATTGGTTTTACACATGTTACTATTTATTAAAATATAAATAATATATATATTATTATAATATCATTACTCAAATAATAATATTATTAATAGCAAATTTCACTATTTCCTTCACAACACTGTGATTGGTTTGCAAAGTAGCCCACTCTTTACTCCTTCATTCTTGCACACATTAACCAGAAGAACAGATAGCTCTTCTATAAACTCGGCTGCAGTCAAACGTCAAACACACAGTGGCCAACTCCTATTTGAACAACAGATAAAGAAGTTTACCTGGCCACCAAATCAAGCCAAACCAGGACACTGCGAGCTAATTTTCTTCGCACAAAAAGGTTTCCTAACAATTTACTCGTGAAGATCCGACAGTCCAGTATCAAGTGAAACGCACCAACCAACCGGTTTATCCAGCCGGATGAGACGACTTCACCTTTAAGTCCCTCGGCGTTTAAATCACATCCGATTAATTTGCTAAGGCTTTGAATAAAACGACTTTGGGCGAATTACACCGGCCCTAAACGACGCGGTTTTCTTTGGTCGATGTTAAACCGGCAGCTCGTGAGGGAAGGAAGTTTTAAAGTCCGCAGGTGCACTCGCATTTGTGTCCCGGCAGGTGCAAGAGCACAACCTGTGGAGGAAATCACCTGTCATCCTACCCTGTGATCTAAACGCGTGTATAAACCGTGTAACTTACCATCTTGAAGTAAGAAATACGGAAAGAATGTTGAAATCCTCAAAATTCCTATTCACTTCCCGGCTGGTCAAGGCCAGAGTCATCGCTGCCCTTCCCAAACTGTTGAGGGGGATAAAAGCCGCGCATGCGCAGATGCGTGGCAGAGCGGACGGCTTTGTTTTCGCCTCCCAATGTCTGAGTTCTGATTGGTTAAAGCATTGCACCTGGCTTGAAAAGGGGTGGGGCAACACCCTCCTCACGCAGTTTCCTGCGCGTTACCTTTAAACACCTTTTGCAAACGCAGCCTTAACATTTCGGGATATAAATGTGACATGAGTGACTATGTTGTAAAGCAACTAAGCTAAAAATAAAATTAAGAAACATATAATAACATTAATATATAATAATAATAATAGTAATTAAAGTACAGTTTACAGTTAAAGTACTTATTTGATAAATACTAGTAGCGTTGAGTCCTTTTATTTAATTTTTTAAATTATTGTTTCAAAATCAAATTTCAAAATGAGAAAGTCCAAAATGATGACTATAAATACTCTTGATTGTCTTCTTCATTTTACACTTAATTCTTCAAAATGTATTTATTTATTTTTTAAATGCAAGTTAATTAATAATTACTAAATATGTTGGGGGGAAAACGTGCAGGTAAAATACTTTTAAAATTGCAAGCTACAGTGGGTTTGGGAGGGTTTTTGGTTATTTGTAATATATTTTTGTGCATAAATGGCTACAAAATGGCTATAAGGGCCTAAAGTTTTGAAAGTAAACACGTGACTACATTTATTTGCATGACCTGCCTTGTGTGTAATTGATTACCTATCATCTGACACTCAGAGGAGCTCTCTGGAGCTACAGTAGTCACATGCATCTGTCAGCTGTCATATCACTGCAGTCCTTTTAAGAAGAAACAACAGTGCAACAAATGTGTTCTCTACAGGAACATAGTATGGTTTATGAAGGAATGAGGAGTATACAAGGTAAAAAGTCTTTTGTATTTCTCACTTAATTCAGTGTGTGTTGTCGAGAGTAATTAGGCTGTTTTATTGCTGATAACTTTCTGAGAAAGTTTGTTGCAAATTCTTTCACGATTAGTGTTTTACCGTTTCTAATCGCAATTAAATGACTTCCAGTGTTGTGATCGTTTAATTCTTTACAAAATGATTCCGCCCTCAGTAGCTGATATAAAAACAAAGTCTTAAACCGTGTTCTCGCAAGCCAAAAGTTGTTAGATGTAGTGGTTTCTTGCACAAATGTTGTTTTTGTAGATCTCCTCTGACATGCATTCATCCAAGCCCTCGGTTTAAGGTCAGTCATCATTGCATCACAATGGGCCCTATTGAGGCCCCTGCCGCTCTCTCAAGTGCCCTGTCATCCCACACAGAAGCTCCTTTGGCCCCTGATCAGGCTCTTGTCTTAGGGCTCACATAACAATTCAAGGATTGTGTTAAAAACACACTTCTATGGATAATAAGTACAGCTCTTGAGGTTTCATGCCGCTTGTTTCTGTTTTGATTCAAATGTTGAATGTTGTCAGCAGGTCTGGATTTGAGAATGCCTCTAAGAGCTTTGTAGCGAAGGACCTGGATGTGTCCGTGGTAGGACGATCCTTCATGATCACTGGAGCCAACAGCGGAATAGGGAAGGCAACAGCCATGGCCATAGCCAAAAAAGGTTTGTTTCACAGTCACAAACACATTTTTATAATTTAGTTGCATTATTATGTTACTATTCTACCATAAATATGACAATATAATTATATTATTGATATGAAAATATCATTTTCTTAAGATCGACAATATAACATTATCAATATTACATAAATAAAATTGGGGTTGTTAAGATTTTTTTCATGTTTTTGAAAATCTCACGCTCACCCAGGTTGCATATGTGATTCAAAATACAGTAAAATGTAATTCAATTTTAATACTGTTTGTTTTTAGTGTATTTAAATAAAATACAGGCAGGGTCAAAATCAGCGAACAGTTATTATAGAGGGCCAGTCACAAGAGCAAATACAAAAGAGATAGTCCTCAAAATGAGTCCAAAATAGCAGGCACAGGGTTAATTCAAGATACACGGGCAAATGGTCTAACAACGGGAAAACAGGCAAGAAAATAACTAAACTAAGAAAACCAGGAATAGGCACAAAACTAAGAAAACAAGAAACTGGCTCCATAAAGCAGCTAAGACTAGGAGCGCAATACGCAGATCAATACTGAAGACTAAACAGAAAATAAAGAAGCTAACACTAGAGAGCGCTAAACGCTAAGCAATACTCAGCGCGGAACTGTTTCATCTGCGCAAAGGATGATGGAATTGAAGTCCAGAGTGATATACAACAGTGGCGCGGTACAAGAGTCAGCGTGGCGAGAAAGTTAAATCTGGCGGTGACTGAACGGAAGTTCGTGGACCAGATTTGTGACATATGCTTTATTCCTATCTTTACTTCACTCTTCAGTGTCAGTATTATTCTAAAATCCTGATTTTCTGCCTGAAATAGAAATATTTTGTAACATTTTAAACGTCTTAACTGTTACTGTTACAGCTGAATAAAAGTATTTATTTTTAAAAAAGGAAATATACTTATATATAAGACTTTGTGAGATAAAAAAATCAAAGTTAATGTGGGTTTAAGCATTTTAGTCCGTTTGTGAATAGTCTTGTGTACAGAGAGCTCACTGCTAAGTCATCTTTGCATATTTAATCGCAAGTCAAATAAAAGCCATTTGTAATAGTAACTATATTTTCACACTTTCTGAAGAAAATGTGAGTGGTGATACACATTATAATGTAAAATGTCTGATTGCACAGATAAAAACTATAAAATCATTGCTTTCCCCAACAAATCTCACGATTAAATATTATTTTGTTCATCTTTCTTTTCTAAGGTGGCACTGCTCATATTGTCTGCCGGAACAAAGAGCGAGCAGAAAGAGCCAGAGAAGAAATCATCTCAGCGAGTGGAAATACTGTGAGAGTCTCATTTATTGCTTATGATGCGCCTGTGTTTAACAGTTAATGAAAAGAAAACACAAAAAGAAACTATCGGTATTCTTCCACTGCTCACATTGCCGCCTCTATGTGATGTGCATCTACTGTAGGAGGTTTACGCCCACGTGCTGGACCTCTCCGAGACGAGGAAGGTGTGGGAGTTCGCCGAGGCCTTTAAGAAGGAGCATGCTTCTCTCAATGTTTTGGTATGAGGTCAGAGAGCTCCTTTAGGAGATTCCCATCATACCTCACTATATTAAAGAAAATAGCAGCACTGAGCTCCAAGCTTACAGGGCAGGACAGATGAAGATATATCCTCTCCTCTAATCGCCTCTCCCACACTAATCCCTCTCAGATCAATAATGCCGGATGTATGGTGAACCAGAGGGAAATCAACTCTGACGGACTGGAGAAAAATTTCATGACCAATACTCTTGGTAAGACACAAAAGTACATTTTTAAAAATCTCTTATGTTCTAAGGCTGCATTTATTTGATCAAAATGTGGTAAAAACTGTATAATTTGGGATATATTATTACAATTTAAGATAACTATTTTCCATTTAAATTAGTGATGTCGATGTCACGATTAGTCTCATACAAAAATAAAAGTTTTGTTTACATATTATTATACTGTATATAAATACAAACATAATAATAATATATTTATATATAAATACCAACAAAATATTTTGTATATATATATATATATATATATATATATATATATATATATATATATATATAAATTTATAATATATAATATATAAATATATAAATGTAAATATTCTCAAAATATATACTGTGTGTGTGTTTAAATGTACACAGTACACACACACACACACACACACACACACACACACACACACACACACACACATATATATATATATATATATATATATATATATATATATATATATATATATATATATTATGTAAAAAACTATTTTGTATGCGATTAATCACAATTGATCACTTATTTGAATATGTTTTAATATGTAATTTATTCCTGTGAATAAATATGTGTATGTGTCACATCACCCTTCAGAAGTGGTTATATAATTCTTTAACGAATAGGAAGTGAACAGCATTTATTGGAAATACTGTAAATCATTATTATTATAAATGTTTTCACTGTCACTTTGATATATTTAACACATCTTTTTCCGTTTTGTTTTCTAAAAATTTCTAATATAATGTTCTTTACATGATGCGTATTCTCTTTTAAAACGTAGAATATGTCGAATGCAATATTTAGTCAAATCGTTTGTGCTCTGCAGGTGTTTATGTTCTGACTAAATGTCTGATTCCACTGCTGGAGAAGAGCAGGGACCCCCGAGTTGTGAGTGAAAAATAACATTGATCTCAATGTCTTGATTTATTAAACGCAATCAGCCCCAGACCGCAGTCTTTCACAGTGAAAACGCGAGGACATAAACAGTTATTGTGTTTTTGACACGACCTATGATAGATGTATTTATATTTTAATAACAGGAATGTGTGCGCTTCCAGAGAGGTACCTGTTTCTCTCTCATATTGTGCTATATTTTGTATTTTAATGTGTTGTGATGATAATAATGTAGATCACGGTGTCATCTGGAGGGATGCTGGTACAGAAACTCATCACGGATGACCTGCAGACAGAGAGAGCTCCGCTTGACGGTTCCATGGTATATGCACAAAACAAGGTATTCAGTGATAATATTTAGAGGATCTGGCGCATTTTGACTCTTTAATGACCATTTTGCTTTATTAGTGAATCAGTGCTATGTTTATTGCTTATATGTTTCATTTGCATTTATTAATTAGCAGCTACTCTTAAATGTTCAGACTAAACACCACTTACATTTTCTATTTAAATCTGTGAAACTAAAATGTAAATTTAAATATTTAATTTAATTTAATTTAATTTAATTTAATTTAATTCATATAGTCTTTATAGTTGAAACTTAAAGTTAACTTAAACTTAATTAAATTTGTACAATGCATTTTCCTTTTCAAAACTGTAACATCTTTTAAAGCCAATATTAAACTTTTACATATAGAATTGGATTTATAAAGTATTTGTAAAAAAAAAAAAAAAAAAATGAAAAATTGAACTAAGCTTAGACTAAAATATACCCAAAATTTACAATTATTTTTAAGTCTTACCTTACAGAAAGGTACAGTGGTTGTCAAAATATGGCATTACCAGGTCCATTACCAGGGTAGTGATGCTATATTTAATACTAGTATGTTACACTTCTCGTTGGTAATACTTCCTGGTATACAGTCAATTATATATAATCAAAGAGGAATCTGAGACTGAACCACGGTGCCTTTTTAGTCAAGTGTTGCCAGACATTTTCTTGTCAAATTAATTTAAAGGATAACGAGAAAAAGCTTATAGATTAAATAATGTCATTCATGAAAAGAGACTAAAAGTCATGAACAGTTTGCATTTAATTGAGATGAGCGGGGTTACCTTTTCTCTCAGCTGTTGCCAAGCAACAGGTGACACAGAGTGCCAGCAGTGGCATCTCCATTAAACAATATCTGATGCAGTAATGATGATGACCTTACTCATTAAGTCTGTTTCTGTGTGTGTGTGTGTGTGTGTGTGTGTCACAGAGGCAGCAGGTAGTGATGACAGAGGTCTGGGCGAAAGCAAATCCCAAAGTTCATTTCTCTCATGATGCACCCTGGGTGGGCTGACACACCAGGTATTACTCATTTTTGAGTCAAAATAATGTGCTAATTACTGCCGGCATAATTATACCAGCTTACTTAAAGCTTTAAGTAGATTTTCTTTGTCCAAAAGTATTGATTTAAAGCCTTCCAGCTGTAAAAGAGCAACTCTAGATGCATTTCCAGCTTTATTTTAGTTTCATCTAGATACTACTTGCACATCTATTTTTTTTTTTTTTTATTATAGTTGTATTGTTATATTTATTCTTATTATTTTATCTAAAAACATTATCTAGATAATGTTTAAGTGATTTTTTGCTCATTGTTGTTATTATTATTATTATTATTATTATATATATATATATATATATATATATATATATATATATATATATATATATATATAAACACATAAAATATATATTCACATTTAAAAACATTTTTAAATAAAAATATATATTAAAACAGAAATAAAATTAAAAAGTGAAAATCACAATGGAAATATACACACAAGATTGTATATATACATATATATATATATATATATATATATATATATATATATATATATTTTATATTTTATGTAAAATTGTTCAAATCATTATATTAAATGTAATGATTAAATTACAGCACAGTACTTAAATATTTCATTTTCACTAAAGCTAAAATAAAAATGACAATCTTTTCTTTTCTCAATAGAACTCGCTGCATAACAATTTTCGAAACCCATTAGCAAATCCATTAACTAACGCTTTATTCGCAAGCTTCTCCGTCTAAACTCATCACTGGTAATGCCTGGGTTTGCTTGTGCTCAGCGGTTGCCAAGGCGATGCCTCAGTTCCATCAGATGATGCGTGATCGCCTGCGTTCGGCGGAGCAGGGAGCCGATACGGTCGTCTGGCTCGCCGCGTCACGCGCCGCCGCTGCGCTGCACAGCGGCCTTTTCTTCCAAGGTGGGCTTGTTTGTTAAAAAAGTGGCGAGATTCGATGCACCACGTGTAGATTGTGTTCTCTCACAGGTTTGTTTATTTCAGATCGACAGCCGGTTTTAACACACCTGCCCCTGGCTTGGACGCACAGCTCTCGGCGGGACGCCAAAGCGTTCATGGGCCGGCTGGAGACTTTGGCGATGGCTGTCAAACCCTCAGAGTGAGATATTACACATAGAGCATGTCAGATAACTGAGAGGTTTGATGGTGTGTAGTACTAAAACACCATTCATACCATCTGTAACAAATAATGATATATGAAGCTTTTCTCTACAACTCTAACTGCTAAATAATCACACAGAAGCTAAAGCTGGTCTTAAAAGAGTGAAACAGGATGTTTAACCAAAAAATATAAATAAATGTAGAATGAAATAAATCCTACCTTAACTGGATTAGACCGTCTCCATATTGTTGAGTTTGTAATCATTTGTGAAAACTATCTCCCTTTCATCCATTTGATCAAAGATTAAATAAAATAAACCTGTTTTAGATCTGTTTTGGGTTTACACTCAATTAACCTATATATATATATATATATATATATATATATCTTTTATTGATCTATCATATTTGATATATGATATGGGAGAATATAGATACAATTTTGTGCAGTTTCCTATATCTATTCAGCCCAAACGTAAGATACACAACCTGAAAATGGGTGTTTTTAAAAACTAAAAGGACTTTTATTGCTTACATAAGTATGGGCCACACTTTATATTAAGTGGGCTTAACTACTATGCACTTGCATTAAAAAAGTACAATTATAAGCACTAGTATTGGTTTTTGAAACATTTCTGCTGCTTCTATTGAGGTGGGATACGGGCTGGTTTGATGGTATGGGTAGGTGTAAGGGATGGTTTAATAAAAAATGGTGTAATTGATTACAAAAATGTATTACAGATGTAAAAAATGTAAGTACAATGTAAAAACACAATAAGTGCATTGCACCATATGATGTCAGCGCCGTCTAATCAATCTTTGCACATCACATACGATGCATGTTTTCTCCAGGTTTCTAAGGTATCATACAGTACACTTTATATATATATATATATAGAACTTAAACATAAATAGTGTTCATAATGTATGCAACCTGCGTCACTGCACTTCCCGTCCTCTCTCAAAATGCTTATAAATAATAAAACAAAACAGGATTTAAGCTTGTCACGCTAAAAACGTCCCGTGCGCTGACGCAAAAATGTGACATAACCTTCAGTTATGTTATGTGGAAATGAAATTAACACAACTAATAAACTCCTTATAAAACGCGCGCTTCCTCTTAAAATGATAATAAACTACATCCACCTGCGTCATCATTTCTTTCTGTGCCAGGATGAAACGGATGGAAATCCTTAATTTCCTGTGCTGGTAAATGATTCATCACGCTCAGTGTATTATGCACACGATCTTTCACTTCCACAAACATCAGTGTACGTGATCATCTTATTAGCGGACTGAAAGCTACTGCAGCACGGTCTTCTCAGATGGAGCGAGAAACAAGCTGTGTGTTTCGTTGAGAAGGTCTCCCTCTTTCAGATCCAAGCCCGTGATTGAAGTCCACCTTCATGCTCAGTTCCTCCCGCGGTGAGAGGACTTCGGATTAATATATCTGCTCAAACATGAATGAAGAAGCTGTCAAAAAGAAGGGCGGTGAACCATTTTTCATTGACTTGTGATCAGGTGCTCTCAAGGTGGTTTTTTAGCAGGTGTGTGAAGTCCGTTCCCTTCAGGTGTAGTTCATCACATGAACTACGGACAAACGCAATGTTTAACCACCACGAAGGCAGAAATCTTCATTTTGAACGCTGTATCGAGTTTTACAATTTCAGACATAAAAAATTGGGGGATTGTATTTGTGCTGTTGTTTGGTTTGATATATTGAGATCTCCACCAATGACTCAAGACTTTATCAAGACTGCATTTTTGACCAAACATACAGTAGAATTAGTAATATTGTAAAATATTGCTGAAATAAAAAAAAATAAAAATTATAATTATATATATATATATATATATATATATATATATATATATATATATATATATATATATATATATATCTCATACCATTAATATGTGATATTATATATAATACTATACTATGTAAATACTTGGTAAGATCATAAATGTCTTTACTGTACTTTTTTAAAAATGTGTATATATATATATATATATATATATATATACATATATACACATATACACACACACACACACACACACATATACATATATGCAGTAGTTAAACGTGAAACCAAAATGCATTCTGGTCATAGGACACATTTTTGTAGCTTTTGTTGATCCACTTTAAATCTGTATGTATATATATATATATATATATATATATATATATATATATATATATATTTGTGTATGTGTATATATATATATATATATATATATATATATATATATATATGTATGTATGTATGTATGTATACTCAGTACTCAGGCTATGTGGAATTCAGTCTAGAGAAATTGCTGAATTTTTTAAATAGCTTAATAAAATGAAGTGAGTTAAGTATACTGAAAAGGCTGCAGGTAGGTTATAGAACTGGTACGTCTATTAATCTAACACTAATCTTGATAACCTGACAATCTCACAGAGACCCGGTATCATCTGATCAGCTTGCCAACATCCCGGTTTATCACTGTAAACTGTTACAGAAGGAAGTCATGGCTGTGGATTTTGCTCCCGCAGCTTTGGTTTTTTAGCTAAGCTTTATTTCATCAGGGGAGTCTCAGCGAAGTTGTTACTCTTTCTTCAGAGCGGTTACCCGCTGTGCACATGTGCAGCACTCATCTGCTCTGCCCGTTTCTAAAAACAATTTGATTCTGTTTGGACCAGGGCCACACATAATTCAAGCTTGGCACTAATGGCATTTTCGAGCTTTAATCGCAGGAAATTGGAGATAGTGATGCAGCGTCTAATTCTGCCAGTCATTTGGCTGCTTTTTATTTCACGTGCCTCGGAGACCGGCTCAACCTGGGACGGCGCGGAGCGTTTCCGTGTCTTTAATAAAGCAGAAATAAAACGACATCGACGTGTTCATCCTCCACGCGGATTTCTTGACGTTTGCACAAAGGCTTCTGCAAGAAAGCGGCAAACGGTTCAATATCAACGTTTTTTATTGAATTTTTTTGTCTTATTTCCGTAGCCACGTATAGGCTGTTTTGTTAGGGTTTTTAATAATTCTGCCTTTTATACAGTATTGAAAAAAAAACAACAACATGTGCAGTGCATTCACATTTTCCCAAGGGATTCTTTTCATTTGATCTCTACGAGGGTAAAACGGTGAAGAGACTGAAGCTGGATCCATTCATAGCTGAGATTCTCATAAGAGTGGGAGTGGTCTAATTAAAAATAATCTACAACACAATTATGGATTTCTTAGTTTGCTTCCTGATAATTTTCCCGATTGTATGTTTTATGATTTCTCGGTTCGCTTTTCCTTTAAATGAAGTCCGCTACCCAGAGTTCATCTTTTGTTTAAAAGGAACTTCCCAGTCCATGCGAAAAGCAGTCCGGAATCTTTTTTATTTTTCCTGTCTGTGTGTCGCTCCGCCATCTCCTTGTGCGGTCATGTGATTCACTACGCAACATACGTGTACACTTTACGATCCTCGGGCGTCCGGGCCAAATATTCTCTTTCTATAAGTCCTTCTATGCGCTTTTTAATGACCACGGGGCTGGGCAGAAACCGTGCCCTCAGCTGCTGGGTCACCTGATGGGACACGGACGCAAACAGAGCGTTAGAAATCTGCATGTAATAAATAAAAATCACACAAAGAACACGTGCTCACCTCCGCTACCAGTACGTTGTGCTGCATCTTCTTCCTGGACTTCATGATGCGTACAATGGCAGCCTCGATTTCATGTTTTCTGTCATCGTCTACCTTCTGCCTCGTCTCCTTACGCTCTGGGTCCGACTCGCCTTGCTTAGCAGCAACTGCAGGAGACGGAATCAAAGCGTTTGTAAAGCACTCTTTTAAATTTGGATCACTTCAGATGCACACGGACAACATCTCATTCACCTAACTTTTTATAAAATCGGAATTTTCTTTCTTTTTAAGGAGTAGTTGTATTTCTTAACTACAATGCTTAAAACTAACTAAAACAGAATATAAATAACAAACATTTAAGAAAAATATTTCAAAATACTTAATAGATACTAAATATTTCTAAATATTTAAGTTTTGAAATCTTTAAAAATTAAATAGATATACTGAAAAATATGTATTATAAAAAATGTAATTAAAAATACAAATATGAACAATTAAAGCTAATTTAAAATAATAACAAATGCTATATATGTAACCCTAAAACAACAATTCACAAGGGTACATTTGTATCAATAGCTAACAATGCATTTTAATGGTCTAAATTATTTTTATTTTATTTTATGGCAAAAATCTATAGGATATTAAGTAAAAGTGTTCCATGGAGACATTTTGGAATATTTTTACTACCATTAATACATCAAAACTTAATTTTTGATTGCCAAGAACTTCATTTGTAAAAAATTTTAAGAAAATATAAAAAAAAAAAAAAAAAAAAAAAGTTGCACCTCAGTTGTATCTCAGTCAAAAACTGTCCTATCCTAACAAAGTTTATTTATTCAGATTACAGATTATGTATAATTCTCAATTTAAACAAATTTACCCTCATGACTGGTTTTGTGGTCCAGGATTTGCAACATGATGTTATATAAAGTAAAATTATATGTTAATCCCTATATATATATATATATATATATATATGTATATATATATTTATATATATATATATATATATATAAAATTCTCATACTAGAGAGCATTTAATCAAACAAATATTTATCTATTTGATCCATTTTAATGCATGCATGGGTTAAAAATATCAATTTCACTGCATTTAGGAGTAAGCGTCTATAGAGTTAACGCTGATGTTGAACTCTCTATTTAGTCTGAGTCAACAGCGCCCTCTAGTGGCAGCACAATACCTGTTTGTATTTTGACTCTGTGCAGTTTGGAGGTAAACTGGTCGTTGACTGTAAACACGTGGCCGCTTTCGATCTCTTTGCTCTTGGGCTCTTTCGTGAGAACTCTCTGGGTGGGCTTCCCGCAGGCTAGAGACTGCAGGGCCCGGACCAGCTCACGCTCAGGGATGTCCGTCTCCTGCTGGATCTCCTAAAGGGGTGAAGGTTTGACCCGGGTCTGATTAAACAGATCATAGGTGAGCGGGGCGTCTAGATCGGGATGAGCTGGAGAGGACGCTTTACCTCAAAAGTAAACTTCTCTCTGTTGTTAAAGAGCATGAGGATGGTCATCTGGAAGGTGGACACCTGCAGAATGTGCTTGCGTGTGTTTGAGCCTGTTAGCAAAGCCCCGCCCACACCAACATCAGAGCCATCCTCCTGAAGAGAGAAAGTCATTTTAACATTCTTTATTAAAACATCCAACATGTGAGAAAGAGTTCGATGACAAGTTGTTTTGTCCTCGCTGAAAGAAAAGCTGTTTCAAAAAAAAAACCCACAAGCAATTAGAAAATGTTGATATTTAATAATTTAGACCAATAACATTGCACTGTGCACAACATATGGTTGTTTCTTGCATCCTGCTGTCTGATTCATTCATTAGGCCATATATTTAAAATATTTAAGTACATGAAATGAGTAGAGTTTTTAAATAAGTAGAATTTTTTTTATACATTAACAATTATGTTTATATTTATAGGTATGTATGCGTATGTGTATAATGTGCATGAAATGCAACTGCAAAATACTCATTTCATCAGTATTTTAATTCTATATAAATATATTTAATTGTAGTGTCTACAATTGAATCATTATCTTTATATATATATATATATATATATATATATATATATATAATTAAAATTATAAATATAAAATTAAAATTGGTCTATCTGTACCTTCTACATATTATATATAGAATTCTTATCATATTATACATTAACAATATTACAGTACTAACAGTAGTTACAATATTTTGTGTCATCAAGTGTCAGAAAATGCAATGTCTGTAAAACATATGTAGCTTTTCTTTTAATATTATTTAATACGTTTTTAAAGAAACATTCATTCTCATTCTCCAACTCCCCCAGAGTTAATTAAGTTAATACTATTTTGGCATCTATTCAGCCGTTCTCGGGGTCTGGCGATTCTTCATTTAGCGTAGCTTAGCACAGAACACTGAATTCCATTAGACCAGTAGCACTGCGTTCAAAAATGACCAAACGGTTTCGATATTTGACCTATTTAAAACTTGACTCTTCTGTAGTGGTATCATGTACTGAGACCGGCGGAAAAAGAAAAGTTGCGATTTTCTAGGCCGATATGATAAGGAATATCAAAGAAGTTTGCTGCCGTAACATTGCCGCAGCAGGCTCAGTTATATCACGATTATTACACCAAAATGGGAGTATAGCTCCAAAAAAAGCACTTTGAATTGTATTCATTTTCTATACGTGTGTGTGTACCTTCTTGATGGCTCCGTAGAAGGTGGCATTGAGGTCTGCAGAACCCATGTGGTGCTGGAGTGTAAGTTGCCTGCCGCTGTGCTTAGCCAAATAAAACCTGCACAAAGTACAACTCGCATGAAACTAGGCTACAAGTGGAGACACATCTGACACACAGGCACATTTCTCAAGGGATTACAGTACGTCAAACCGAGATTATCTGCTTCTTTTAAATAATTTTAGCAGAAAAGGGAACAAAGCCTGGTCATTTAATAAACTTGTTTTCTTTGAGTATGACCTT
Source organism: Puntigrus tetrazona (assembly GCF_018831695.1). Lineage (NCBI taxonomy): Eukaryota > Metazoa > Chordata > Actinopteri > Cypriniformes > Cyprinidae > Puntigrus > Puntigrus tetrazona. Next base: position 23,554,247 of record NC_056700.1, read on the forward strand.
CTGAAGACCTCGAAGGCGTGGCGCGGGGAGGGAGGGATGTTGCATTTTGGCGTGGCTGACTGTGTGGGCCAGTAACCTGTGGTCAGAACTCTCACTGTGAGGTCAACACCACAGAGAGACACCTGCAACATCAAGACAAACCACACGGTTTAGCATTTGGTGTGAAAGAACCACAGTATTGCAATGTTTTTACCCTTTAAACAGGAGCCCCTAAAGCGCAGTAGCTATAGTTACTTATTTTAACAAGTGTAGAAATAAAAGGATTCATTTGGTGTGTGTGTGTGTGTGTGTCTGCACCTGTGATGTCTGCAGGTGGTGGCGGAATTCATCCATAGTGGTATTAGAGATGCTCATGTCCCTAAACATACCCTCCAGTTTAGAGGTAAACTGACAACCGCACTCGGTCTGAGAGAGAGAGATAGATTAGACACATTAGACACACAGAGGAAGCCGGTAATTAGTGTAATGAAGGATGTGATGTTCACCTTTAGTTTGGAGATCATATTTTTCTCTGAGTCATCTGAAACGCTCTTATTGGTTAAGAGTCTTCTGGCCAGATGCTGTTTGTAGTAGCGTTCAAACACGTCCTTCTCCTGCATGAACCTGAAGAGCACCATGGCCTTATCCAGGATGGACTCCACCTCCTGTTCTGTCAGCTGGATGCAAACACAATGAAGAGATCAGTAATAACTTTGTTTTAGTATTATTTCTATAGTATCACAGCATTTTTGATAACATTTGTTTCAGTAATTATTCATTTCTGTTAACATTAGTTAATTAGAATACAACAATTAATTGTTAGTTCATGTTAGCTCATGTCCATCAAGTAACATTAAAGATACAACCTTTTTTTTTTTTTTTAAATAAGTATTTTTAAGTAGAAGTATTTCTATTATAATAAATTTTTTAGCTCATGTTGGAACATTATTGTAAAGTTTTACTGACTATTTTACAGTAATATTATTAAATTAGCTTTCATTTTTTTCCCTTTTTTTGTCTAAAGTCAATAAATGTTTTATTTCAGTTTTAGTTTTTAATTAAATATTTGTATTTTATTTTAGCTTTATTTCAATGTATAAAAGTACATTTGTAAAACAGTTTTAGTTAAGTGGTGTTAGTGTTTGTGGTTGCTCATTCATCCAAAAAACCATATGTAAATGATATAACAACTTGTATTAATAACAATCTTTTCGCTATCACTGAACAGAAACGTCCATGGAGCACAGCAGTATTTTTTGGCAATGTTAAAAACAAAATGGACCAAATCCTACAAGCTAAAGATGGTCTAAGGCTAATTTCTTACCCCCTTTACTCCCTTCTTTAGTTTGTCATCTATGAAAAGCGAGAGGTACTCAGGCGATCTGGAGTTGAGGTTGAGGAAATACTCAAAGTCTCCGGCGATAGTCTGTTTAAAGAGCCTGTCATTATTGAAGGACTCCTGCAGGAACCGGTCGAAGCGCGACTTCAAGTCCAACAAACCCTAAATGATTCACAAGAAAAAAAGCATCCTTAGTACTTATTACAAAGCCAAAGCTTGTGGAGGTTGTTGTATTTACACATTTTTACTAGTCTGAACTCTTAAAACGATTTGCTCATCTGTTTATTTAGGATTTGACTCAACCAGTACTGAGATTTTGCATTAATTGTATGTGCTGTTTCTTCTTTTATACATCAAGTCTCTTGTTGGTTAAAGTGTACCTGGATGTAGTCGACTGGGTTCTTGCCCTCTCCTTCTTCTGACACCAGCGCTTTACCCTGCTCTCTGAGGTACCAGCTCATGCACTCACACATGGTCTTCAGTCCGTTAGGAACCCGACCGAACAGCTTATACATGCACGCAAGGTCTGAGAGAGAATGGGAGAAAAGAAACTGAATCAAATACAATGGAAGAGAAGAAAATGGATGGATGGATGGATGGATGGATGGATGGATGGATGGATGGATGGATGGATGGATGGATGGATGGATGGATGGATGGATGGATGGATGGATGGATGGATGGATGGATGGATGGATGGATGGATGGATGGATGGATGGATGGATGGATGGATGGATGGATGGATGGAAACAAAGAGCTGCTCACCTTCCGTTTTTCCATTCTTGAGCATGTGGACCAGTCCCGAGTTCTCCATCTCTACAATGGTCTTCATGTGTTTGGAGATGAGCTCTCTCTCCACCACCTTCACAATTGGCTCCTCTGTCGATTTATCCAGGCAGTGCATCACTCGTTCAATCTCCTCGTTTATCCGAGCCTCCACTTTCTTGATGTAGACGCTGGCACTGTTCTCCGCTAGGAACTTCTGACTTTCCATCTGCACACAGACACGTTATAAGTAACACACTGGTCAACACAGCCAGTCAGACATAAATGTAGTGAGTTTGTTCATCTCAGCCCCTTTTTTTTAATCTTTTGTAATATCCAAAGTGGTAAGCCAAAACAGAGTTGAAGCAGCACGAAAGCAGCACCCACCTGGAAGAACTCAGCAGACATGTCTAAAAATGGGATTTCAAAATCCTCCTCGTAGACGGACCGACCTTCTAACCCCAAAACCATCAGCATTTGACAGGCATTTCTGATGGCTCCTCTGCCATAAAACACGAAAGCACAAACCAGATAAAAACCCATTTCCTCTACAACTGTGTATGTGTCGATACACGTACAGTTACAAGTTTTCCTTCTTTAACAAAAGCAGATGGATTTGACAGAACACACACCTGTCCACCACCTCTCCCCTGCGTTCTCGAGCGATCATGTCTAGTAGGGTTTGTCTGAGATGATCCCTGATGCAGCCATATCGCACAACCTGATCTCTAAAGATGATCAAGCCGAGATTGTAGACGTTCTCCACGTTATTCTGTTGAACATACACACGGTCCTAGACAGACAAAGATAGAAAGATAAATGTTCATGCAAGTTCAAATCTAGGCTTTGTTGCATCCCAATTCCTTTCCCAAGTCTCATTTTCATGATATGCCACTTTTTTGTTTCGTTAAATGGCTGAAGAAAGGTCACATCCGTATATTTTCTCATTTTATTCTAAGACATAAAATACATCAGTAACTCCCTCATGAATCTTTTAGTGATGGTGACATTCAAGTCATGTGACTCATGTGTACTTCATTTATAGCCTAGTCTAAAAGCCAATGGAAAAATCATACTGGGTTTTTGTCAAGGAACCAGTGTCAGCTCTGGCCTAAAACAAAATGGCATCACTGTAGCATTGTATGGTCAGGTAAGTAAATGTTTAAGGACTTTTGGTTGTGTACAGCACAAGTTCTGTCCTGAAGCCTCTAAAACCAAATAAAAATGTCAACTGTAAACTTACATTTCAATGTTTATAATAGTTACCACCCAACCAAAGAATGTATGAACAACTTACCATGTACATCAAAATGTCTCTAATCATGACCATGGCAGTCTGATGATCATTCCACGCTTGGTTTAGCGTCTGCAGGAAATTGTTATTTAATGAGTGAAGCACATCTTCTCGTACCTGAAGAAAAAAAGAAGAAAGCTGTTAGGAGAGCGGCTCAAGCACATTGGTTTCATCCACCTGAGTGTACAATGACATCACCCTGTGAACAACTCCCCTGGGACGGGCAGGTTTCCGCCATCTGCTTCATCTCCAGAACTGACATCATTAACAGCCAGCACCAGAGATAAAACCCCAGGGTCTTCATTAAGCTATATATAAATATATATGTAGCGAAAATGTGAGACAGCGTCCTTCAGATCTTCTAAAATCAATCTGTTCAATTTAAATATACATAACACACCATCAAATTCATTAAGCAGGTCTTTTTAAGCAGTAAGCCGAGGTGAAATCTCTGTAACACACAGTCTCTTGTGGCTCACTGCTCATTAATCTACATTTAACTCCCTGCTAAAGTCTGTGACACACTTAAACACTCAAAAGTTGAATGCAGATCTCTAGGAAATTGTATGTTTTCTACAAAACCTTACAGGAAAGATCTCAAAAGTGAGACAGGAGCTCATACTTTGTTGATGAGGTGTTCGGTGACCACCTCTCTGAGGCCCGTGTAGAGCTTCTCCCCATGTTTGTGCAACACCATGGTGTAGGCGTTCCTGTAGAGCTCCTCGAAGCTCAGCCCACTGTTGTTCTTCCGCTGGATCTCCTGAATGGCGTTCTTCAGAAGATCCCAGATGTTATTCACATACTTCTCATCCATGGTCATCTACAAAAAGAGACTAAATTAATAAAACATAGAAAAGCTTATGGCAATTAGATACAAAATGTTTTAGGAGACATGAATCGTATCATCACTGACCAATATTGTTTTTTAACTTATATTATCAATATCATTCTAATTTGACAGATTTAAATGTAAACATATGTATTTGAATTAATTACATACTATTTGTGATTATAAAGTTGCAAAAATACTTTAAATCTTTACTTAAATATTATAATGTTACTTTACAAATTAAATGTACATATTATGATTTAAATTTACATTTTATAATATTTTGATGTCTTGCAAAAAGTGTGTAAACATTAGCCAAAACACATTATAAAGTTTCCAAAATGGCATTGGCATAGCATTTATCACCTATATGTAATGGCCAAAACTTTACTTATAGTATTGCATAGTATACTGTACTTGTATAATATTTTATGGTACATTTTAGTCATGAAATAAAAATAATATATATATAACTATAATTCAGAAGTTTGATTTTTGGTAAGACTTTTAAATGTTTCTGATTATGCTCAGCCAAAAATACAGCACAAACAGTTATATTGTGAAATATTATAATAAAAAACGTATGTGAATATATTTTGAAATGTAACTGTTATTTCTGTGATGGGTTTTCAGTGCCACATGATTCTTCAGAAATCATTTTAATAGGTTAATTTGCTGCTCAAGAAATATTTTTTATAAATATTTTTGAATAGACCTTGATACATCTTTTTTTTAAAAAAATAGAAAGTTTAAAAGAACAGCATTTATTTGAAACAGAAATCTTTTGTAAAACCATACAGTTCTTCACGGTCACCTTTGGTCGATTTAATGCACATCTACTGAATCAAATCTTACTGGCCTCAACCTTGTAAACTGTATTGTCTATCACCTAAGTTTAATTCAGCACAGGAAACTGTAGGCTGGGTTCCGGGCTCGTTAAAAGTAAAACAACTTACAACATTTTAATGTGCATTTAATGTGCCAACGTGACTGCAGGCCACTTGCTCATATGCTCAACCCTTGGCAGATACCGGGCCAACAAAATCAATTTTCCTTTACGACCAAACCTTCAGCCCAACTCCAGAGCTCTTGATAAGCGTCAAGTGACTCAGCAGAGCTAATCTCACGAAGAACAGGTCTGATGGCGAATCATATGTGTGAATTGCATTTTTGAGCAGATGTGCCTAATTATTCATGTCAAAACAACACTTCGGCTCGGCTCATGTTAATTATAATGCTTGTCACGGTGTTAGTAACACAGTTCCTGTGATAAATTAACACGCATTGTAGATTCAGACACAGAGAACGCCTCGCTCTCGCCTGTCTGTCTCTCTCTCTCTCTCTCTCTCTCTCTCTGGCTGCTAAGCCTCAAGACAGACGGGTCTAGAGGCTCACATACCTGTGCGGTCTAGTCTGTGGATTAAAGCCATTTTGATGGCTAAAATCTGAAAGGGTGTGAACGTGAACATCCACTTTTAACAACGTTACGCTGAAAGGCTACCTGAATCACGCTTGGTTTGGCAATCACTGAAGAAGAAGAGTGTCGCAAAGTTAAGCTATCACAAAGAGGAACCAGTTTTTCCATGGACAGGAATCCCTGAAGCAAAACATGCGCATGTGTGTCAAGCACGTAGGTAGGTTTCAAAACTGGGTTTCTGTAAGATCAGGTCATCCCCACGCAAAGGCACTTATGGAGAACGTCCAGACTTTTTTATCCTTTTTCATTTAACCTTGATATAAGGGACATTTAACATTTATCTAGACGCCAGGTCGCATTCACAGTGAACTGAACACATTCACTAAAACCACTTACGTTCTTTTATTAGTCTTCAACTTAAGTTAGAAATGAGTCAGAAGACATGAATTAGAAGTTAATCGTACATTAATGCTCAAAACTTCAAGGTTGAGAATTTTTTGATGTTTTTAACAGAACAAAAATACAATAAAATCATTTAGTAGTTTTTTCCAATGCTGGAAGATCTGAATTATAAGCCATTACTCTAGTCTTCAGTGTCACAACTTATGGTAACATGCTGCTGATTATTTCTTCTTATTATTATTATCAACGTTCAAACCGGTCGTTCATATTTTTGTGAAAATTAAGTCCTTTGTGAGATTTCTAACGAATTCCCCTGACAGAACGAGACATGTCCAATCCAAAGTAAACACAGTTTCTGAACGAGAGCGATATCTTATCTTATTACCACTTATCTCTAAACCAAAACGTCATTTACTGAGTCCTAGGGACACGCTGACAGGTGTCAGGGGGTTTCCTGATCTCTAGAAAAGAATATTTCTAATGCACTAACAGGAAATAACTGCATGGAAACATTTTTACTTCTCTTCGGTTATTCTGACCTAATTCATTTCATCAGAGCATCACTAACACACCGACAGTCCAGCAATGCACGTAATTTGTTCTGAGTGCAGCTAATAAAAGAAAAGAAAATTGCAGAACGTTGCAGAGAGAGGCACGTCATACGGGTGACAGTAGAAGACAAAAAGACAGCTGATGAGGACATCAATCATAAGTGTGATAATCTATACAACACTAACCAACACCCATGACACCTGACTATACCAGAGGTTTAACAAATAGGGTCCGGGGAAGAACATGGCGCTACAAAAGAGTGCTGGGGGTTCGTAAAAACAGATGCATAAATAATTATATTTACGGTGCTAACAGGGTAAGAGAAAAATAAGCATTACAAAAACATAGTAAATACTAAGATATTATTGATAAAATTACATTTATATAATTAATATAAGGTTTAGAGAAGAAAATGGCAAAACAACAAACAACAACAAACAATTTGATTTACATAAATAATATTCAAATAAAGAAATCTAGCAGTAAATACTAAGAAAATCAGCACGTAATAGAAACAAAATACTTTCCAAACACTCATTTTCCGCACCATAAAGTGTTTCTTTACAGATGAAAATACACAGCTTCCTTTCAATTTTTAAAAGGGGGTTCTTTACAACAAAATTATCATATTTTGGGGTTCTGCCATCTAAAAGATTGAAAACCCTTGTTCTACACAGCATCTGACTGGGTGTCAACAAAAAACACAACACCAACCGATGACAAGAAACTAAATTAATTAGACAACACAACCAATGCAATCAGTTTAGAAACACAGACAGCACCAATGACAATAACACAATCATCCGTCAGCACCACAGACAACGATCAGTTAGAACAAAAACACACAACATCAACCATATGAGTGGCAACAAAACACCAACGGGCCAGACTGACAACACAAGACCACAAATCAGACCAAAACACTGAAAGGAAACCAGCAGATCAAAAGGGAAACACTCCATGGCCTCTGTGGGATGTACAACGCTATGCATATTTACAGATTTACGGTCAAAACATAAACACTCTGGACGTAAGACTCACTGAGTTTTGAACACTTTATGCACTGGCTGCTTTAATACTTCAAATCACTCATCTTTCTGATAACTGAGACATATCAACATCTTTGAAACCCTGGCGCTAACACTATCACGATTATACTATTGTTCTGGCCCGAAGTCTCTGCAAATCTGTCAAACCTAGCCTCAAAACATCTAAACCCGGTGTGGCCTGCTGCTTCTGCCCGATCCCCGACTCTTGAGTTCTAGCAGCGTCCGCCTGAGTCGCGCTCATCTCGGCTGATACTCACGGGAAAGGCGCGGATCCGCATCTTGGTGTCCTTCTTGGTGCCGGGTTTAAGGTTGGACATGTTTGGGTTCGGGAGTGATGCCATCAACAGATGTTAGGGTGGGTGTGTTGAGGGGAAACACGGACAAATCTCGCCCTCTTTCCCCCCCAGGTTTGAGTCCCTGTAGCTTACTCTCTCTCCCTCTGTCTCTACAGCGATGGCGGACGACTGGATGACATCTCGCGAGAGTGAAGATTGCGCCAGTAGGTATGCACTCAATCTCGCGAGAACCGGGGCCAGCTGGGGCTGACATGTGGTAAACAGCAGTCTGGCGCCGTGGAAAGAGCAACCTTCATGGATTCACCGGTATCGTAGTTTAAACTAGCGATTTGAAGTGTGATATTGACATAAAAAAACATTAGTGTTGTATTGGAGTTTTGCTTAAACTATGTTTCCTAACTAGGCTTGCTTGTATTTAACATTTATATTAAGACGCTTTTATCTGTGGCGTCTTACAAGTGAGAAACATTTACAAGCAATTTAATGGTAGGTTAATTTCGACATTAACAGGGGATTGCTTGTTTTGAAACAGATAATAAGAGCACAATAAGTAGCACGTTATTATACATTTACAAAAGGCATACAGTGGGCCAAAAAGTTTTTATCACAATTAAGCAGCACTCAAAATATGTCAATATGTTTGCATTGCATTAGTAAAATACCTAATCTATTTGCCTTTATTTTAATGCAATGTAGCACAAACAAATTTCAAGCAGTTAGTATTCTTTGATACTAGGTTGTGTGCATTTTATGCAGCGCTCCATTTATTAGCTGCCTTGCTTTGGCTGTGTAAAAACACCTTTAGAGATATTGTATACTTTTCACTGTTGGGAAAAGTTAAAAAAGTAATGCATTATATTGCGTTACTCCCTAAAAAACAACTAATTAGTTACTTTTTATGGAAGGTTTTATGTTGCATTACTTTCAGCGTGCTTACTTTTTAAATACGAGCAGGGCTTGTTTGTCTTTATTATAAGTTCTATATAATAAATGTAAAAGCCCTTTCTCATCAAAATGTGTGATGAATAAACCTTAGGCTGAAGGAAAAGTAAATTCATGTCTGTACAGTTCAGCAATTAAAAAACAATTAAGAGCATTTGTTAGTTCATCTAAAGTAATTTTAGCTTATTGCTATGGTTAAACTGCATCATCAAATACCAGCAGCGAAGGCAATTATAAATAAAATGGGATTAGATGCATTTGTGCATTTAATTATTGCAGGTTTTAAGTAATTTTGTTAAATGCTAAATCTGTTTGTGTGTGTGTGTGTGTGTGTGTGTGTGTTTGTGAGTTAATGCACATTCATATTTAGTCTAGAATCTCTGACCTAGACCTTTTAAAAAACATTGTGCTACTTTACTGGTGAAAAAAACAGTAATCGTTGCCTCCAACACCGATACATCTAATATTATTTTTAGTAAAGCATCACTAAAATCATCTTTCAACAATTTAGTTAAAAGTAATGTGACGGTGACGGTTGATTTGCAATTTTTATCATCATGCAACGCAATAGGCGGTAGGACATAATATAGATGATGAAGAACAAACCACTGAAGTGTACCGCAAAGTAAAGTAAACAATCTTCACCCTGCAGGTCCTGCCCGCGCCGTCTCTATCTGACTGGACATGGACACAGATGTAGGAAGTTGGATTGCGAGTGGTGAACCGAAACAATGCTGGAGAGAATCCATAAGTGAGTTTTGATTGCTTGTGCGGTTCAGTCTGCGTGTGGAAAGAATGATACGTTATTTCTCAAAGCCTTTTAAGCATCGTTTGATTGTACCGTTCGCCCTTCTGTTTTCTGCCTGGTTTCCTACTGGTGTTGTTTCTGGTTGAGGCGTTTAGGCCAGCAGGGGGTGTTCGGTCTGTGATCTGCATGGGATTCTGTGCCACAGTTTAGACATGGAAAAACTTTTACTATAATAAGACTACGTCCTTTAGATGAGACATTAAAGCAAGGTTGCTGTGGTCGGTAAAAATCCCAAGGTGTCTCTAGAAAAGAGTGGCCAAATTTGCCTGTTGGCAAGCATAGTTTCCTAAACGTTGGCACCGGTCCACTAATAGCTGGTGCGTGGTGAGATTTCTGGTGCATTATGACTGCATCTGGTGCACTGAAAGGAAGTGATCTCACACTGCTCCGACGTTTAGGAAACAGGTGACGTTTACCTCTGTGGCAGTTTGTGAATTTGTAAATCTGAAGACTTGATTTTATTGAATATTTCCATCCTTTGCCTTTTGTTTGGCTTATTTAAAGATCCTCGTGAGAGCTCTGCTTATGAATTCTTTTTTATTTGTTGCTTAGTAATGCATCTCTTTAGCATGGTTGATCAGCTGCATTTCTCTGCTGTTATTGCTGGTCTATAAATATGCATCATGCAAAAATAAAACATTTGAAAAGTCACTGATGCGAGGCATCGGCAGAATGAATTAGCTAAGCTAAATATATTAACGTTAGTCTAATGCAGGTTTCTGAAATGAAACATTAAAGGGACAGTTCACCTAAAATGTAAATGTCATGTGGTTCCAAACCTTTATGACTTTCGTCCTTATATGAAAAAAAATGCTTTAATAATGAATATATATATATATATATATATATATATATATATATATATATATATATATATATATATATATAAATAAAACTGTATATATATATATATATATATATATATATATATATATATATATATAGGGTGGGATGTTGTTTAAAAAATCATTTTTATTACATGGAGGAACTTACAATAAATTACATTTTGTCCTGATTTTATTTTTGTGTTACATTTATTTTAACTTTATTGATTTAAAAAAAAAATTTTATTAGTCCATTTATTTATTCGACAATTCTTTCAGGTTTGGGCTTCAATATTGACATGCAGTTCATTTATAATAGCTAAAATCAGGATTGCTGAGTCACGTTTACATGCAAATATTTATTTGTGTGTTAACAAAAATGAGCTATTCAGCACAGACTATTTAAATGTGCGTTAACGCTGATGATAATGCTAAAGACAAAAGTGCACTGCAGGACAGGACAGGTACTGCCTATTTCAACCAGCAGGTGGCAGTCTGGCAGTTTAATCATATGCTGACAAGTATGCAATGTTATTGCCAAATGGTTGGATACCTTGAATGCTAGGCGGCTACTTGATATAATTAAATATATATTTCTTCTTTGGTATGCGTTGGCGCAAAAACAGTTTCTCCACTCACACATGCACAAACAGTTGATTTACTCAGGTTAAACTGAGAGTCTTGATAACGCTTGCTTGCACGCCCCGGTGCAACTGCAACTGTGGCATTTTAAAAGGACATAAAACTAAAACCTAAGTACGGAAAAAAAATAAGGAAGTCAAGAAAATCAACTCGCTGTACTAACGTGCATTCAACCCAAATAACATTTCAAGAGTCAGACTGCATTTTGGAGTGATGCTGTTGGAAACCTCACACCCAGGTGCAAAAACTGTGCGCCGCTCAAGAGTTAAGACACAAATGAAACAGAGACAAGACAAGGCAAGAGATGTGGGGTGTGGCTGCATGGGCGTCTGTACGGTTTGATAAATGTGTCAGCAGAAGGGGATTTTCATGCGGTCATGTCTAGATATTCAAATGCACATTGGTCAGCTATGTGTATTTTTGGAGTTGGTCGTGGCGCTCGGCTTCCTGCGTAACTGACCGTGATACTGGTGTCTCGCTTTTCTTGATGGAGAATCAGCCCGTTCGCCTTCAAAAAATGCTCAGAAAGACCATTAACCCCGAGATAGCAGACGATTATGAACAATTTGTCAGTTTGAAAACAGCGCTATTAGCAACCCCGGGCGAGATTAACACAGTCGTAGCGATGGGGGGGAAAAAAGATAAACCTGTCCAAACGCACGGCCTGTAACTTAAAGAAATATCATTCATGGCTTAACAATCCCCTCAAGCTATCGTTCACAGCTCTGTTATTATTTCAGTTTGGCACCATGAGGGAAAAGTAGCGCAGGCATCTTATTTACGATGCATTATTTATCGCGCCAATTATTACTTAGTTTTTACATCGCCAGGTCGTCAGTATAAGCACCTCTAAAAATGCATTTTTGCGACAAATCGTCAACAAAAGTAGAAAAAGTCCGCGCGCATATGTTCAGTGCACTGATTTATTCATTACGGCTCATTTATAATTCAGAATTCATAATGATTTCTGTCCCGTTTTAAATGAATGCTTCGTTAATTATGGTCTGCCTTCGGAGAAATCCGTGTAAGGTTATTTATCTGTTTTATGCATATGACTATGACGCTAATTGTGGCTGTGAACTATTTCCAGACGTTATGGTGAAAGCATCTGAGGTGGAATCTAATATTGCTAATAAAGTCTAAATATAGGCCTTTGAGTGCATCAGCATTTCTACGCAGGGGTCAGCGGCAAACAACATGGGCCGCTGATGAAGGAATGTGCCGGCAGGCGTCTCATTTCTTTTTATTAAGAATGCTCCTAAGTGCTTTAATGTGATTTTTAATGTGCTTTTCATTTTAAATGTCACCAAATTTGCGCTAGCGTGATAGCGAGGACACAGATGTCCGTGCAGTGGAAGGGCCCAAGTATTTTATCAAAATCTATACCGAAAAAAATGATTGCTTTTGATAAAACAGAAGCTTGATTTTATTCTTAACGTCTTAAAATAGCAGCTTTTTTGGGGCTGGGAACCTGCTTCTTAGACAGGAAAGGTTGTCTGTCCAAACACAGCTGGTTTATTTAAAGTGACATTGTGGGTGAGTAAACCAAATCTGAAATAACTCTTAAAACAAAGCAGTCTGTACAGCTGAGTACATGTTAAAAAGCTTGTGAATGCTGCATAATGGAAATAAGATTCATTTAATGTGACTAAATATAAAGTTTCCCCCGATTTGTAAACAGCATGACAAATATTTTAGGTCCAATCTGTTCGCTGTAACATAATGCTTTAAATTTAACGTTTTAACCATTTAGACTTACTTTAAGAGTCAAGAAATGTATATTTATATAAATATATATTTCTATAAATATATAATCATTTACTTTATTTCAGCAGGTGAAGTTTCTCATGGACAAAAATATCTAAAACTGTTATAAAAATTAATTAAAAGATATAGACATTTATTTGCTAATAAAAATGACTAAAATGTGCAACAAAATAGGTAAATCAAATTAAAATGAAAAAGGAATATATATATATATATATATATATATATATATAAAATGCAATGCACAAACAAAACTTATAGTAGTACATAACTTATACTAAAATAACATTAATATGTCATTATATTTATATAAGTACTAAGAATCTATGAAAGATTTACTGCTAATTTATTTAACTCTCGATAGATGTGTAGCTTTCTCAAAGTGCATCCTTGAGAAAAAAAAATAAATTAAGTAGAGATTTAAAGGTTCGCTGTAGTTACATTAGTGAAAAAGTAAGTCTGTTGTTGCTCCGAACTACTTAAAGCTATAAATAATGACATTTAGATTATAACAAAAGACAGAGAGAGTCAGTGTTAATTAAAATTCACATTATTTTGTGCGAGCAGCGGTCAGTTTCATGACCCTGGGAATAGGAAACAAATTAGATTTGGGATCCAGGCGACCGTCCCAGTTAGCTTGAACTCGAAGACCATCTGTGAATTTCCACAACACTTTCCACAAATAATCAATCATCCATCAGGCGAAATCCAAGAGAGAGCAGTCACGCAACCGGACTGCATCGCTTCCCCGCTCCTCACTCTCTTTCTCAAATCCCTCTTTTGCTGAATCTGTGACCTTCGATCCGTGTGAAACGGTTCTCCTTGCAGAAACACCTGATTTTTATTTCCGTGAGGCTTGTTCGTTTGTCAGCTTTGTCAATAGCGGGGCCGTCCATGTGACTGACGGGTGCATCACTCCGCTTGATTCTGCAAGTAAGCAATAATATCAGACAGAACTCACAGCTAAACCTAAACTCAGCATTCAGTTCAGACCGATTCCGACCAGAAATGCTCTTTTATTCATGCAATAATTCTACAATTTTTAAATTATTTTAAAAATGGTCAAAATATTGTCGTTTGTACTACTCTGGAGGGAAAAAGTATGGTCTCATATATTTATATATATATATATATATATATATATATATATATATATATATATATATATATATATGTGTATATATATTGTATATATGTGTATATATATATATATATATATATATATATATATATATATATATATATATATTTCATAAGAAAGAAAAAGTTTTTGTATGACATGAGGGTAAATGATGATTTAAGGTGGTGATCTATTCATTTAAAGTTAGATATTTAATTTGATTAATCTTTAATCTTAGTCTTAATAAATCTTTAATCTTAAAATGTAACTTATTAATATTTTGTAAGTATCCAGTATACATGTAACGTGTTCAGTTATTTTTTTAGTGCTGCTGTGCATGCTTGTTAAGACATATTATATATAAGCAATTCTAAATAAAAACCTGATATGAGGTAAGCATATTATTTAAAGAAGAACTGTAATTTATCACCCACCGTTTACACATTCATTTGCCAAAAACAACTCTGTCTTTCTGACTGAAAACACAATAGATATCTATTTTATCCTGTGTGTACTTTAAAAGTGCATTTTTAGATCGCCCCATTAGGAAAAGGCTGATCTTGAGCTGTTTGTTTTGTAATGTGGTCGAGTTAAGGTTTGCTAGAGACGGAGACGTTTTGTTGCGTTGGGTTCTTCAGAGCAGCATATTGGTTTCTGGGTGTATTTATTAGCTGTCTTTAATGGAATGCTTAGTGGAACTTTATCAGGTTTTAATACGACACCAGGTTGTCAGGAGATCTTTTTATGTTGGATTAAAGCGTTAAACGTAGACGTAACGTTACACTGGACTTTTGTAAACGCGCACAGACCTCATTGCCCTCGGGCTTGGATGATAACGGGAGAAATTTCACACATTGCATCATCTGCTCACACAGGTGATGTCAGTGCATTATTAAACCCACGGTGTATTTGGACACAGTGTGATGAGGGCCTCAGCATGTGGGTTGCGCAAATGACTGTCTTTAGCGCAGCTATTTTGTGGGCTGTTGTTTTCCTGTTGTTTTCACTTCTCTCCGTCTCTTACCCCCTTCTACGCAGAGAGCGTGCGATGCGACCGAACCAGATCACTTTTACTATAATCAGCAAAAAAGGTGTTTTGGCACCTGATAAGTAATACCTCTTGGACTGTTTTTGGTGCGTTTTGGAAAGAAAAGCAAATGACCTCATTCCGTTTGCATTCAAGATTCAACCCTGTTACCTAAGCTATTGTGAGAAAAGCTAATCAAACTGATGTTTGTTTTGTTTGTTTTTTTTTTCTTGTTGTTGTAATTAATAGAAAATTTAAATGCATCAATAACTATAAACCAACATTTGGTCCCAAACTATATACTGATTTAATTTAGCAAAATGTATAACCCTATTACCTATTACTGTATAGTTTTGATCATAATTTTTTTATATAGTAGAATTTGATATTAATGTATTCTTTAATGCTAAAAAATTAAATCAGAAAAATTAAGGTTATGTTATTCAAATTAATCTATATATAGAAAAAAAGCCCCTAATAGGGTTGTGTGTGTGTATTGTATAATTAATAATTAATTATATATATATAGATATAGTCCATATGTCATTTTATGATCAAATAAAAAATAATATATAAATTTAAAAAATATTTTATTTGCCATAAAATAGAGTGTAATGTATATTTATGTGTGCTGTTTAATTTTTTTTAATCTTACAATAAAATAAAAATAAACATTAAACGATACAAAAGTCTTGTTTTCTCTCCGTCTCTCCATCCCTCCTTCCTTCCTTCCTTCAACTACTCCCCTCCTTCCTTCAGTGGCAATGACTCAGGTCTCTGGAGTTTGTTTTTCCCCTTTTCTCCTCCTGACCCTCCCTTTTCTCTCCCTCTCTCTCGTCTTTTAGCGCGTGAATCCTATAAGCAGATAATGACATCCCAATAGAAGGCGTTTGTTGCTCGGTCTGGGCGTGGCCCTCTGCTATTTTCAGGCTGTGTCATGTGATTGGCTCAAAGAGGGTATAATTATGTCCAGTGCATGAGAGAATTCACTTTCTCCCCTCTCTCTCTCTCTCTCTCTCTCTCTCTCTCTCTCTCTCTCTCTCTCTCTCTCTCTCTCTCCCGCTCTTGTTTTTAGAGGGGTGATGTTGTATCTTGTGGTTGTTAGGCTACAAATGGCAACTGCTGTGGTATATAATGAATAATATAATGACCTTGTTTATTTCCTTTAATCGAAAAAGGTGATCTGCAGTTCATAACACACGAGTGAAAATCTAAATACGTGCAGGCAGGCCGTTGCTCATGCTGGGTGACTGGTGTAAGCAGAGCTACTCCTCTGTAAACACAAAGCATGGCTGTGTGCATATGTGGAAGCGTTTGGCACTTTTTTGGAAGCTGGCGGCAGCCTTGTGCCAATAGCATTTGGGGAAAAACGAAAAAGAAGGAAACGTTTGATATGGAAGTCTTTTCTAACACAGCTCTGTTTGTATGAGATATTTCTGTCTATCTATCTATCTATCTATCTATCTATCTATCTATCTATCTATCTATCTATCTATCTATCTATCTATCATTCTGTCTACTGTGCTACTGTTGTATCGTTCTATAAAATTCTTCCGTTTTAATAAAATCCTCTGGTTTGCGGTGGAATAACACTACATTTTTCAGAATGCCTCACCTATAATGAATTTCATCGAGTTTGATTCCAGTAAACCCCACTTCCTGTCTTTCCAATCTAGCTTCCTGTGTGGTGTGGCCAGTTTGATTCAAATTCACCCTTGGTTTTTCAGCTCTGAATTTTGCACAGCTCTGAAGTCGGTCGGCTTTGCGCATTGTGTGACTGATGTGTAAATCAGCAGTGTGTTTTTATGCGTTTCATTTCAAATTGTAAAATCAAACGTCTACGTTAAAGGTATATTGATGGACCTCTGAAGAACAGAAATGCCGGGCACCTGTGAACGTGTATATATTGATCCGACCAGTCAGAGGAGTCCATCGGTGTATCTATCATTCAGTGTGCCTGCCTTTCGCCTCATTGGCTGAGCCCGAATGACATCATGAGCTGAGAGCATCGTGATTTTAAGAATGAGGAGAGCTCTGCATTAACAGACGTGCGCCACATGTGAATGTGCCATTCAGCAACTTGCTAGGAGTGATCGTCTGGGAGCGAGAGAGCATGAACAATAAGATTATGTCAGAATGAAAAAAAAATGTGTATCCTCAAGACAGCTTAGTCTTGTCTGGTATCTTCCGCTCATTCTCCGTTTCTCTCTTCCTCAGAGTCTAATCCTTTTTTCTATTTACACAGGATTAAATTCATAATCAAACGCATCCTAACAGCTGAGATGAGTCAGACAGCCATCTGGAGCTTTGTGCTATGATAATTAGAGCATTTCTCGAAACTATTTGGACAGAAACATTCTTTTTATGCAGTTGTGTTTTATTTATTGCCACGGTAGGATTTTATGCATTCAGTATTGTTTATCAACATTATAGAGCATCACAATATGTTCATTAAAGACAGACGGCATTGTTTTTATTAAATGCTGCATTGGCATCTTTCATATTGAAATTGGGGGACATTTGGCATCTTGGAAAAGCATAACAATTATTCATTAAATCTTTTTAATATTTAAAATATTATATTTTTTTATTATTTATTAAGTATATTAACTTCATTAGCCATTTTCCGTCACGCTCAAGTTTGTGACTGTCAGCGCAGATGCTAGTCTCTTCACATGATGTGATTCAAGTTACGAATCTTTATGATTGAAGATGCACTTTAATGACTATAATTTTCTTCGCACATAGGTACCCATTTTGGCGTTGCCATAGAAAGTAATAATTTCTGGTTCAGACATAAACGCTTCATAGAAGAATCTCTGAGTTGACATCTTGTAATTATAATAATTTCAAATGTATTATAATGTCACAGTGCGGGTAACCTTGATTTGCTACTTATTATCACTAGACTGTAAAATTTAAAGGGCAAGTGAACAATTTGTAAAAGGTTATTAGCCAAGAGAGCATTTTATTGGTCAGAAACACACGATCATTGTAATATGTGATGATAATTTTTTGTATATGTTATTAATTGAAAGAACAGCATTAATTTAAAATGTTACATTATGAACGTCTTTACTGTTACTTCTGATCAGTTTGGTACATCGCTGCTGTACAAAAATATTAATTTCTTTAAAAAAAAAAAAAAATCCTACTGACCCCTGACTTTTGAACAGTAGTGTGTTTTGTCAACTTGCACTAGTACACTACACACGATCTCAGATCTCACCGACGTGGACTAAATGGACAATAAAACTCCAATTATGAAGTCATCTGGTCTTTAACTGCATTTTAATTGCATTTGAGTGCTGACTAACTGACATGAGGACAAGAAAATGGCCTTGTTACTCAATAGTCGTCGCTCTAGGTATCATCAGCGAGACGTCAATAACTGCTGATGTGTCTGCTTTGAATCGTAATGCTTCTGTTCATGCAGGTCACTGGGAAATGGACGAAACGATAAGAGGTGCATTATGCAGTTTCCTCGTGTTGTTACAGATTGAGACACTCATTGGCTAATCGGCATCTGCTGACCTCACATTCACAGTAGATGATTTGTACAGTATGTTCTTACCCTGCGTTTTCTTTTTTCTCTCTTTCCCTGTCTGCTCTCCTCTATCTCTCCTCTCTCCATCAGCTGAGGCAGAGCGGAGCAGGAATGCACCAGCTGTGAGCTATACTGCAGTGCCAGGGGACTGTAAATAGGGACGGACTGAATGTGTTTCCTGTCGGCAGACAGCAGAGAGGACATACGGGACTGGATCTGAGCGGCTCAGAGTCAGGTAGGACCGCAGACTGTCTGTGTGCCATTACTCAGAGGACTAGACGGGGACTTCCTGTCCACCGGTGGCTTGGGAATGCTGTTGGAATGGGTTTTTTGCGCAAGCTAAGGATGTTTGGCGTCCTGATGTTCAGCGACGTGCCAGGTTAGAAGTGAGCTGGGAAAGGTTTGAAATGAGGCATTGTATGTTGAGCACGCTTTCTTTTTCTCTGTGGTTCATTTCCTCAAGTACCCTCGTTTTTCATTCCTCCTTCTCTGCATCACTCTAAAGGTTCTTCGGTTCAGCTGTGGGGTAGGTTTTTGATGGGAAGTTATTGGTGTGTTGGATTCAGGTACCATTCATCTGTTTCAATAACAGATAAAAGAATGGTTCTTTAGAAAACCAAAGATTTCATTGGAATCTTTGGAACAAAAAAAGTAAGATTAGATTCTCTTATTGGACTGTAGGTACTTGTCTTTCCATTTTCATTTTTTAGATTTGTATTAAAGCTTAATGTTTTTCTGTAGCACCATGGCAGTCTTTTAAAAGGATATCCAATAGAATAATTGGAACTTGGTAAGGTTCTCTTTGAACTTAATTACAGCTTTAAAAGTAATTTAAAGGAATGGTTCACCCAAAACTTAAAAATCTGTCATAATTCACCTAACTTTGTGTCATTTCTTAATTATTTTGTTCATGGACATTTTGAATATTGTGAGAAATCTCAGATGCCTCTGTGTTTTGGTCGTACAATGAAAGTTAAAGCATTCCAAAGTTGCATTGAAATTTCAGAAGAAAAAAAAACATCATTGGTTTGGAATGACGAGGGAGTAAATAGGTACATAATGACAGATTGTTCATTACTGGGTGAATCTCGTCACTGCATTAAAGGGGTCATATGATGTTACTAAAAATAACATTATTTTGTGTATTTGGTGTAATGCAATGTGTTTATGTTGTTCTGATTGGCAAGCTATCCAGTGCGTTGTGATTGGCCGAATACCTCAAGCATTTAATGCGTCACGTCCTGGTGCTATTACACCAAAACAATAAAACACAATATAAGCAAGACATATTGTATCCAGTGGGGACAAAATTACTGTTTTTCATGACTTAGTGCTATCTTTTTATGCATTGCGTTGCATCGCACCTCTTAAACATAACATTATGTCTGCATTTGCGATTAGAGAAATTACAAACAACAAGCACTACACGTTAAACTACTACACTTTACTTTACACACTACACTTTAAATAGTAAGTAGCAGATTATTTTAGTAAGAAAATGTAACTTACTTAAAGGTTGTGAGTCAGAAGTGCCAGACTGCCCTTATAGCCTGCACAGCCAGCATAAGCTGCTCACAGGTTCAGGAGATAGTCTTCTGTAGATGAGCTGAACTCAAATTTTTTTTGGACTGTTTAAGAACAGTGTTGTAAATACAACTTAACTATGGATTTCTAGTTGTGTCCTCTTTTGGAAGCACAAAGAAAGTAATTTCACTTTCACAACGAAACGCAGCATCTCCAGCAACTGGCAGCAACACTACAGTGAAAATAATATTTATAATAAACATTTGGTGTTATGAAAATAAACCCACTTTGTGCCGTAGAGAAGCGGTTTTAGGGGGGTGTGGACAAGCCATAACTTTTATAAAAAGTTATGGCTATGCAGCTTGTAACATTCCAGAGAGAAGGGAAAACTTGAAATCACATCATATCACCCCTTTATTTACGCAATCAGTAAAGTATTATTTTAATATGGTATACTGTTATAATTTGTAGGAATATTGTGAACCGTGAATTTAAATTTTTTTTTGTCAGTTTTTGCTTTTAAAATAATTTTAGTATTTTCACTTAATTGCAGTTTTCAGATTTTAGATTAGTTTTTCATTTAATATTTATGTTTTATATTATTTCATTATATTTTTTCATTATTTTTGTGATCTAATCAATTTTACATGGTTAAAATCCTGCCTTACGTTTCTTATTTTTTTATTTTTTTATTTTTTACATTCAGCGTTCTTTAGATAATGGAAGAAAAATAGGTTAAAATATTTATTTTTGTCATTGTAAGAACTGAAAACGGTTCTCCAATGGCATTTGACCAGAAACTTTATTTGTACGAACACACCAGCCTCAAATCTGTTTCTCTCTCACATTAGTGTAAGTAACACCCGAGGGGGTTGCAGTAGTGAGATGTGTGAGTGTTTTTTTACCAGGTGAGTGAGTTTAGAAGAGGAACTCTACCATCGGCTCAGTCATGTGGAGCGTCTGAGATAACACACCTGGCATGAGTGAACTACAGACCTCAAGTAACCTCACACACACACACACACGCACTGTGTGTGTATGCACACTAGTTCACATGCAAACACAAGTACACGCTTTCACACCTGCATGCAGTGACCCACATTAAAGCAATGTCAAAACATGACACAAAAAATGTTTGTTACTGTACATTTCAAATCACAAAACTATGCATTTAGTGTTTTTACATTATTTGTTTGCAGGAAGCATTTGGTTTAAAACTTTTCATGCGTGACTCGCATGCTAAAAACGTTTTTTTAAGGGTGACTTCCATGCTAAAATAGTCAGTCGGGGCTTCTGTACAAAGCAATTGCAACCCTCTTCCTGTGCAAGACGTGCCGTGTTATCTTTAGCAGTGTATGAAAGTTGTTTCCTCTTTTTAAAGCTAGGGGCGTGTACGCCAGTATGATAGTCTAAACGGGATATTCCCAGTGTTTTTCTACATTCGGGGTTCGGGAAAATGTTTGTAAACGCGTGTAAAACGAGTGTGGCAAACTTCTCCGAGTCTCTGAGGAGGGCAGCGGCGTTTTCTAGGGGAAAATGACACAGCTCTATCTGCGGCTGGTACACCCAGATGCAAATAAGATAAAAGCAGGTTTCCATGGTGATAGCGAGAATGATCGCTCAACACACACTCACAGTTGCTTCAGTCTGTGCTTTATCATGTGATCACACATTGAAACCGTAAACACATGCACACACTTAAACATCTTAATGTGGTGTTTTGCATGCATGCTACGCTATGCTTGGTCATGCACTGTGACACACCGGGGCATGCGTTAGTATCTGGCCCAGAATGCATTGCGGTGAGCCACATTTGCTGGTGACCCATGTGTGAGTTCCTGTCTCACTCTCAGTGGAGATACAACATTAGCACTACACGCGGGTGAGTACTAAACGGATACTAACAGCCTCAGATATACACATTCACTCTATATGTTCTATCTGCGTCTACAACTATAAAACTAAATTATTTATAAAAGGGAATTATTGAAAAAAAAATGCTTGTTTTAGAATACATTTTTAAATAAGTTCTGTATTGCTTTAGAAAAGCTAACCGTTATACTCTATGTAGATTTTCGACCTTTCGAGTTGCTTGCTTAAACACATTTCTGCATTGTTGTTTTTTATTCTGAATATTTTGAAAATCCCCAGTTTGTTTCAGCAAGATCTTGATTATAAAATAATTTTTCAATTTTGGTGACTTTATATGTTGCTGTTTGTAACCATTCAAAAAATATTAAATACTATAAGTAAGTATTATATTACATTATATTTCAATTATTTTAATTCTTAATATATTTGAATACAGTTCACTGTAAATGTTTACTTTCTGTACGCTTTATGCATATTTCTATTGTTTTCTCTTAAAAACAAAAAACGTTTCGGTGTGTATTCTAACAGAGTTGACCACTTCCTCTTGTGTCTCTTTGTCTCTTGAACGTTAAAGTTACATGGCCTTTTTACGTGTATCACTTAGTAAATTTCCATTTCACGCAGTTGTAGGCCTTTGCTGAAGAGTAATAGTAGTCACTGATCGCGCACTTTCTCTCTCTTCTCTGACGTTGCTCCACAACTTATTTGACTATATTTAAAGTCGGTTTGAAGAATCGGTGATCTGCTGTCAAGCACCACTGGCTATGTAAAACATCGCCATGACTGCATGGTCAAAAGACATTTTGTTATTAGTAAATTAAGCTGTTTCCTTTTCTCTAAAACACTCTTGTAAAGTGTGAATGTAAGGTGCGGCATGCTTTTTGTTTATTGCATCTCTAGCCGGTTGTAATATTTGGCGGGAGGAGATAAACAGCCATTCTGTTTAGTCATTCGGAGCTGTTGTCATTTCTTCCTGTTTGTCTTAGCAAAGTGAACTGAAATGCCGCTTTCTCAACATGCTTTGGGTCAAACACTGTTAGGCTTTGTTAGGTTTTGTAAGACCTTGTTCCAAAAGAGAACATTTGCAAACTGAGAACTTCTTACTCACTGTTACTGACAAAACTTCCTGTTTTCTCACTGGTATAACTGTTTTAACAAGTGAAACTAGTTTCATTTAACATAAAATGTTGTGGCACTGCAAGTCTAAAGCCATAATATTTCATATATATATATATATATATATATATATATATATATATATATATATATATATATATACACACATGTATATAGATAGAGATATATATATGTATATGTGTGTGTGTGTGTGTGTGTGTGTGTGTGTAAACTAAAATTATTATGACAAATGAGCATCATGTATTTTAAAGGTATAATTCACCCCTAATTGAAAATTACTCCATATTTTACTCAACCCGAAGCCAGGTGTATATGATGATCTTCTTTCAGACATACATTCTGAGTTTAAAAAAAAATGTGTCCTGGCTCTTCCAAGGTTGGTAATGCTGGTGGATAGCAGCCATTATTTTGAAGCTCTGTAAATCGGATATATCCCCAAAGTACTGCGCCGTAAAACTAACCTTTACTCCTCTGGGAGGTTATCACACGTCCTCTGAAGAGGATAGATGGGTTTTTATAACAAAAATATTTCTAGTTTTAAATTCAAAATAACGGCCGCAATTCACCAGCATTGCCAACCTTGGAAGAGCCAGGATACATTTTTTAAAACCTCAGAATGTATGTCTGAAAGAAGAAAGTCATATACACCTAGTACAGCTTTGAGGTGAGTAAAATATGGAGTAATTTTCATTTTTAGGTGAACTATTCCTTTAATAAATGTACAGTTTAATGCATGTATGTATGTGTCTGTATATACTGTATGTATGTAGGTGTGTGTGTGTGTTTTATATATATATATATATATATATATATATATATATATATATATATATATATATATATATATATATATATATGTGTGTGTGTGTGTGTGTATATGTACCAATTAAAGCAGCACATTAATATGGAACAGTGACTTGGAACTACCTTTGCATTAAATGGTTTTACTGTATACCTGCTAGCCAATCAGAATCCAAAAAAAAAAAAAAAAAAAAAAATATATATATATATATATATATATATATATATATATATATATATATATATATATATATATATATATATATATATATATATATATATATATATATATATATATTTTAAAGAATGATATTTCATTTCATAAATTTATTTGTTCTAAGAATAATATGGTTTTTAATATGTATACAACTAATTATTAGTATGATAAAAGGTTTTTCTTTCGCATATTAGATGAGGTTAAACATGCCAATATGTAAAATATAAATAGACATGAGAGCACTAACGAGAAAATCTTTACTTTTCCTTTTCTTGCTACACAAACAGTTAGCTTTATGAGAACAGTTTTGCCATTACGTCTCTGAAAGAGATCGATTCACTGGGTGATGAAGACACTGCAAATGTGTAAATATAGTTTTCCCAGAATGTTTCTGCAAATCAGAAAGCCATGAAAAAGCATCAGCCTCGTTGCCTATGAGGAGAAGGCCTCCAGAGATCAGTAAACCTGAAGAACACCGAGAGTTTTGCTGTCTTAGCGTTTCAGTCCACTACAGCTTTAGATTATTTCGGGGCTAAATAATGAATCGACGTCACGAAGACTGAAGAGCACCTCACAAATTCTTTAATAGCGTTTCCAAACCGATTATTGTATCATCAAAGGTAATTCTGCTAGAAAAGTGGCTGTAGCATTGTGATGTAGGGCAGTGCTTTAGTTTGGGTGCTGTATTAACTCAAGGCCTGAATGCCTTCGATATATCAGTAAAGTAGGCCAGCACGATGCTGCTTTTATCAAGGGCATTTGAAACATCACCGGTGACTTTCAGCAATGCAGCTAGACACCGGTGCCCAGCGCCGAACCCCCGAGTCGCATTTACGCTATTCAGATGATAGCTGTTGTCTGTAAGCATCGTCTTAGCAAACCGTGCTCATAGACGGCGTAATATTCCGAAATGCAGGGATTTTACTGAATAATTTAATAGATCATTTAGCTTCGAGTATCCCTGCTCAGATAATGCAATAAAATATAAAAGATATGTGGGGCTGTGCAAGAAAAAGGGGTGTGGTTTGCCGGGTTTAAATGAGGTTATTGGATGGCGAGAGGTGTCCAGACTTACTGAGTAACGAGAATATTCTCTAACCCAGCAAGAGTTCACATCCACCAGCCAGCACAATTTACAGCGTCCTGACACATACCAGTGCTGAGACGAGAGAAAGAGAGAGAGAGAGACGACTGAGACTAAGACTGAGGGTTTTTTTTTTTCTGTGTGCACTGAAAATTTCTGCCTCGTTCAGTGTATCTGGCACAGATTTGGGGGCTCAAAACGAAGGCATCATGCAGTGATCTTCGATAAACATGGTGCTGACAGTTGTCTTTGCCACCTTATGGTTTTTATTTCCTGTTCTGAAGGCGAACTTCCTGTCTCCGCTCCATGTTCAGGTGTGACTTTCATAGTTTGCATGATTCAAAATGGCCGTGTTCGCATAAGCCGCATAAGCAACTACGTGATCTCCAAATGGGTTGTTTAACACCTTTTTCTCCATGCCCTCATAATGTGGTGCGGCGAATGAAGCCAGAGCCGGTGGAAGTGGTTTTAGACATCGGTTTATCTGAAATAAAAAAAATGCAGCGTCTGTTGGAAATACCATATGGAAATGGATGTATGCCGTCGATGAACTAATCGCTAAATTTGGCAAAGTTTGCCAGATTAGTGGCAATAAATGTTTGGTAGATAGATACTTAGATACAATTTTTATGTAGCTTACTTAAGATGGTAAGAACCGTAATTTCTGATTTGCTATGCAAATTTTGAGCTTCTGTGAAATGATCAATACTTCTCGAAACTATGAACATGACTGCCCAAAATATCTGGATCCTAAAAATATCCGATGATCATGTTCTTAATTTGGAGACAGGATACTGAAAATTTTTGTTTGCTATTTCACATACAACATACACAGATATTATTTGTAAAACCTTTATTGTTTTTCATATTGTAATATTATTTATTATCCCACCATTCATTTGTGACATGTTAGCTGTAGGCACACCCTATCATACAGTATTTTTTTTATTGCTTTTTTTAACATTTAATGATAAAAAAGATTTCTGTCTGTTCAAGAATCCTGAAAAAAAGTTAAAAACCCAAATGCCCAATCATTAAAATATTAGCAGCACAAATGTTTTTAAAATGATTAAAATATATAGTATAACATAATATATAATAATAAAATGACATCTGAGGGATCATGTGATGCTGAAGACTGGAGTGATAATGCTTAAAACTTTTATCATGGGAATTACATTTTAGAATATATTAAAATAGAAACGAGTTATTTTAAATTATAATATTGTTTTACACTATGTTTACTGGGGTTTTAAACATATAAATGCAAATAACTTTACATAATATTACTAACCCCAAATTTGAATTCTAGTGTTGGTTAGACAATCTCTTCTTGCCTGAATTAGACACTGAGGACCAGACTTTATGCTGTTAGTTAAACATTTGCCTAGGTGAAACTGCTTCACACCAGCATTCTCAGCCTCTTTCTGTAAACTACATACAGCCGGTCCCAGTGACTTTGACTAACTGTGTAAACAGCCACACCCAATCACTTTCACTCCTTTCTTCTCAACTTGTTCACTCGGACACGTCTGAGCTGTAAATGGTTAAGCACCAAAGGTAAACCTGCGAGAGATGATATGAGGGTTTGAGAAAGACAGGTACGTCGTGATTTTAGCTAGAAAATTGTGTTTGAGGATCATGCGTGCGTCTAGATTTCTGTTTGGTGAGTCAGGAAGTTTGGCGCAGAGAGGTCAAAAAAGCTCTGAAGAATTCTGATGGCATTAGGCCATGCCGACATAAATCAAATCTCTCCATTGTGATGCATTGATAGAATACATAAACAGTCCACATGGATGTGCATTTGTTGTGCAGGCATGCACTTGTGTGATTATGCACCAGAATGTACTTTAACACTGTCGAACTGTCAAAACTAACAGACTATAAGCTACTTATAATATATAGTTGTTAAGTCAGTCTGCCCTTCTGAAAGAGTAGCTAGCTATAAAAACTATATTGTGTTAATATACACTACAATTCAAAAGGTTTTTTTACGATTATTTTAAAAGAAATTAATATTTTTTTATTCAGCAAGGGTGTATTACCTTGTACTTGTACATGTGTAATGACAATAAAGTTGAATCTAATCTAATCTAATCTATAAAAAAAATGTGACAGTAAAGATATTTAAAATGTTACTAAATATTTTATATAAAGGTTGTATAAATGTTGAATCTATTAACAAAGAATAAACGCAACCATGGTAACATACGAAACTTATTTTAAACATTTAAAAAAATACAGAAATATTTATTAGATTAACTGGTAACTTTTGTAGTAACCAGTTGTAGTTGAAAGCATAGAGATGAAAAGGAGCGTTTGGCTAAAAAAATGCTTTAAAATAATTAGGTTCAGTGGATAAAATGAATCAGTGTATTATTTACTTGGTCACGTCATTTATAGGAATCATTATTTATAGGAATAACTATGAACAGACTAATTCACTGAAATGAATCAGACTTCCGACCTCTACAGAATTCAACGCTAGACCGTTTTGAAACCGGCTGAACAGGGTCATGTTACAAAAAAAAGGTTAATCATTTTTAACATTTAGCTAGTTTTGTCCCAGACATTTAGAGAGATGCGTGTGTAAAATTATAGGGATGCAAAACTTGAGTATCAGGCCATTTTAGCAGTCTGCTGATAGATTTCCATTTAACTAGCGAGCGAGAGTTCTTTCAGTGGAAAGTATGACCGTCTTCTCTTCTCGTGTGACTATTTCTGCCACTTTCATCACTTTTAATACCAGAACAAGCTTTTAGAAGTATGAGGACACGAAAGTATGAGCGGAAAGTAAAAAGACAGGAACTGTTGGATAAGACATATTTTCCCTTATGTGTAATATGTGAATGAATTGGTCAGTTGAAGGTAATGGGGAAAGAGGTAGTCAGAGTGAAATGAAAGTGTGTGTGTGTGTGTTTGTGTGGTTGTTAATATAAACCAGAGTTGGACTGTAGCCTTGGTCTTGGTGTCAACGGCATAAATTGTCATAAATTTATCACCGAGCCCTGCCAAAGAATACCTAATCAACATTTTGATATCGGGCCTTCTGTAGTTCACATGAATGTTTTAAATGAAAACAAAAGTAGTACGCTATAGTGTATATGACTAAAATTGTGTTTATTAGGTGTTTAAATGGCCACATGAACCACCCTGATGTCTAGACATGGGGAAGCTTTACAGTTGTTGTACTTTTAACAAGAATTCATTTTATGATGTCAAAAGATATTTCCATTTATATCCAAGTAAGGTTATGTTTTATTATTTACCCATAAGATACAAGCACAACGGCGAACAGGTAGATGCTAAAATAGGCATAGTTTACAATAGGTGTTAATATTTATGGTATAAATGTGCATAACAGATGCTTTTAGATGGTGTATTCTGTGTTAATTGCTCAAATTATATAATTTTTTATTGACATGCATTTGATTGACCTTCACAAACATTTTTGATATTTTTGATATTCAGGTAAACGTTTTTGATTAATTTACCCAGAAAACTACAAATTGTGCATTTAATCTGTTGTTGGTCATTTCAGATAGATAGTCTTTTCCTTTTTAAAATGGATTGTTTCTAGCCAGAAATAAAGCTTAAATAAATTTTTTTTAACAAATTAAATTTTTTTAAAAGTTTATTGGCCACTAACTCAAATTTTGCATGAGGTAATAAAATGACAAAAAAACCAAATCTAATTAAAAAAGAGAAAAAAAACTAAATCACAAAGATACATTAAAATTACTAAAACCTGAACTAAAATAAAGAAAAAAAACAAAGGCTCATTGAAAAATGCTATATAAATTTAATAAATACTATATAAATAATACTAAAATAACACTGGTTTGTAGCTCTTATTAGCGGTTTCCTCTTATGCTGTTGACATTTCAGGCCCTCAAACTGTAGACTTAAAGGAGCCCATCAATATGATAGAGATTTTTACACTTCTCAGAACTGGCCGCGCAAGTCAATCTCTAAACAACTCTCTCCAAACTAAAATTCCTTGTGTGGAAGGGCGTGCGATCAACAGCAGAGACGCGATTTCCTTTTTCTATCAACTTTAATATTACTATTATTCCATCCTGAGTTGCGTGTCATTTTTCCAGCAGTCGCATAGAGTCACAACCGCAGCCATTGCTGGGCGAGGCTCAAGTATGCAAATAATGCAATAAAGCATTTTTTTCCAGAAGATAATGAATTAATGTCCCAGTTTCAAGGCTTTATTGCCATCCAGGAAAGTATTGTGTAGTTTGAAGAGACTCTAAATTCCCGGCCATGTGGGAGTTTGTTAGTATTAACATCGGTGAGGCAAATGAACGCAACCCAGTTCTCCTTCATGTCGTTTAATGAATAGCTCATGGTGTAAATATATCACGCATTTCAAAGCGGATTATTGGGAAGAGGCTTCGTTCAGTGATATACTTCCCTCCCGTAATGGCCGTAACCCAGATAGTGATGATTCAAAGTGGAATTATGACCAAATTCTGCCTTTCCCAGCAGCAGATAAGGCTGCCGCACAATGCACCAGGTGTGCAGCTGTGTGTGTGTGTGCGCGCGTGTCCCACTGCAGTCTGGTGCCCAACGCAGACAGACTCCTGGGAAAGCACGATGTAATCTCACAAGCACACTCGTTTTCTTTTCTTTACCTCCCTTTCCTTCCTTTTGTCCCCTCCCCTTCTCATTTTCTCCTCGCAGAGCAGCCGCAGCAGCACTTCCTGGTTGTGTCGTGGGCGGTTCCAACCGGCGTGATTGGCGCTCGACTTCGGCGCTCTGCGCAGTGCTGCTGTTTCTCGCAGGCTCACACACACACACACACACACACACAGTGGCGCAACCAGCAGCCACACGCGCAGCCTAAGCGCTCTGTCTCTCTCTATCTGTCTCTCTCTCTCTCTCTCTCTTTCTCCTCCTCTCTGAGAATGGTCCACCCGGTGCCTGAGGCTCTGCTGTCGCGGCCTGCCGCCCGCGTCTGATCTCTCACACACATACGCGCTCTCAATACTAATCATGATGTGAGAGGTAAGAACCGCTTTTCTGTACGTTCTCGCTCTCCCGTCCGTCCGTCTTTTGCAGTTCTAACAGCACTGCACCACTTTTGCACGGGATTGGGGGTTGTTCAGTGCGTGTGTGTGGGCTGTTTTTGACTTTATTGGGTGCCTTTGTGGTGAACTGCAGTTTGTTGTGTCTAGGCGATCGTAAACGGCACCGCACGAATCTCAGCTGCGTTGGGAAAAGTTGTGCTGCTGCGTGTGCATTTGGCAGGAAACTCCCCCACCCCGCGCGACCGGCTACTTGTTTAGACAGTGGCGGGCGTGCGATTGGTTAACTGTTGAACCTGAGAGCACTTCTCCTTTTTAAAACCCCCCTCTCGGGTCTCACTTCCCTTCTGTTTGTTTTATGCGCGTACCAGCGCGTGCAGGTTTTTTTTTTTTTTTTTTTTGCACTCCCTCTCTCTTTTTTTCCTCTTACGACAGAGCCGCGCTCTCCACTCCCCCTGCATGTAAATTACGTGTGACATGTTTAACTGCTGTTTCCTAATATGGCTCGTGCTAGATTTCAGAGCGGTAGGACCCAGCCAGGCACCCTGGGACTGCACAGGGGCGTGTGTGCGAGAGCGTAACTGTCTGCGAGAGGGAAAAGAGAGGGGAGAGAGATGTTGACGCAGGTTTTCACTTCTGTCTGAGTGCGTCACTCTTCCGTGCAGTCATGTAAGTAAACGCTGAACACGCTCTCACTGCAGAGAGAAACATATGGATTCGAGCCTTCGCAGGTCTGCGGCTGCACTGAAACATGTAAGGAAGGATTGCTTCGAGAACAGGTTATGCTGACTTTTAGCGCACTTATTTAGCGGGTTATTGTTTCACCGCGCTGCAGAGTATTTAGAAACGAATGCCGTCGCTGGGAAGTCGATGCTGATTGGTGGCGTACGATTAAAGCAGTCGTTTCGGTCGTTTGAAGCTGCCATTTTTCGTAGGGGTTGGTGGGGGGGGGGAGAAAAATAAACAAATGATCCGTCAGGGTGGTCTGGCGCCAAGTCTTTGGGTTTTGTCGACGCCGCGCTGTAGTTGAGAAAGTGAAAGTGTTGCGAAAATAGGCGCTTTCAAGCTCACTTTAGCGTATTTTGCATCCGATTCTGGTTAGATTAGGCTCGCTGAATTATAACTGTGAATTATCATGGATTGTAAAGTTAATGTAAAAAGATGCTCATAAATGAATTGTTGGTTCAATCCCATATGCTAGCTGTTAAACAACTGTTGGGATGATAAATGTGTTGCACCTGCGTTGGATATCGCACATCTGGTTGTTCATCTTCTTGCGAACATTAATACTCGTTTTCTGGCTTTTTGTCTCAGTAAAATTCTCGCGGTCTTCACATTGCATTTGGGTTGGTTTTGTACGCAAACGATTCCTGTTGTCTTATGCATAAAGGCAGCCGCATGTTGGACGTGTCAAGATTTGTTTGTGCGTTTGACATCTAGAGGGCGTCGTTGAAAAAAAAAAAGACTTATTGTTTTGCTAAATTCTTATCAAACTTTATCAAATTACCGCATTGCTAATTGTTATCTTTAGAATAAGTTGTCATATGGATATTAATAAACATTAACCTTTGACTTCTCCGATACACGCAGCTTTGTAGGGCGTTTGGAGCTGCGCTTGTTTCTGAGTTACTGGGTAGAAGGGCTTTTGCTTGAAGCTTTGTGCTGTGTAACCATGGTGATGATACTATTTTCAACCCTTTCCAACATGGCAATCATCACCTACACACATCTGAGTCAAACGATGGAAGGCTGTGGTTTAGATAACCATCTCCGCTGCCCGCTCACCTTTATGATCAAGCACTCCACCCCGGTCCAGGCCAGTTCCTTCATGCATTAAAGCTGGGGTGGGAAATGCTGATTTAGGTTCAGCTGAACTTGGTGAAATTGTAAATCAGCAATTTAGAGCATCCGCATGGTGTCTGATTTCAGATCAGAAGCATTTTGACTTCGTAAAATCTATTCTCTACTGTCTGATAAGTTAAATTCTCATTGTACGCCTTAAAGGTATAGTTCATCCAAATTAAACAGAGATTTGATGGTAGCTATCAATGGAATACAATGGAAGTCAATGGCTTCCATCAACTACTTGGTTACCCATGTTCTTCAGAATGTACCTATAAGGTTATGGTTTTGAGGATTTGTCTGAAATAAAATGACAGAATGGTTAAGAAAAGTTTTTAGATGTTTTTACAATTTTTCGCTTTATTAAATTATTAAGACTTTTTTGTTTACATAATATATATGTGTGTGTACTGTTTACATGAATTATGTGTATATATAAACAAACATACATTTATATATTTCAGTAAATATGTTGATTATATATTAATATAAATATTATATATATATATATATATATATATATATATATATATATATATATATATATATAATGAATATATGAATATAAATATATGCATGCAAATAAATGTGCATATTTTCAAAAATATATTCTGTACGTGTGTATGTTTATTTATACATCATTTATAAAGTATATTTATATATTATGTAAACAAAACCTTTTAGTTTTGGATGTGATTAATTGTGATTAATAATTTGCCAGCACTACTTGGGTTGTCATTTAATTCTTTGGAGATTGTTGGAAATAAGTGAAATTGGTTCTTTAAAGCAACAAAAGGTATGTATCATATAACAAACTACAGAAAGTTCTTTTTGGAACTTATAAAAGTTCTATATCATACTCTAAAGATCCTTCTTGGTCAGTTTTGCAGTTCCTTATCCTTCCATTTATAAAAATGTTAGTGCAGCTCATTGATAACACACTTTTGCAGCCTTAAATGGAAACAAGTTTCCATATGCTTATATATATATATATATATATATATATATATATATATATATATATATATATATATATATATATATATATATATATATATATATCTGCACATTTGATTTGAAGTGTCAAAGCTCTATGGAGGGAGAGTCTGTTTTCTGTTTCCTAGACACAGACTAAACTCAGACTGATTTTAACCTTTCATTATAATTCCTCCATTTAAAAAGCTGGTCTTTAATATTGCTCAGCTGACGAATTGCAAATAGAGCCACAGGAAATCAAATGTTCAATCGAGCATTTCTCACAGGCAGGAGTGTATTAGAGATCAGTACAGACGTAAATAAAGCCTGAGCCAAAGTGCAAAAAGAATGAAACACTTAATATCTCATTCATGTGAATCACTGAAATAGTTTCCATCTCTGAAAAGAGAACATAACATCCAGTTCTCCTCCCAGTGGCAAAAATGTTTGACTTTTTAATGGGCTTTGATTGGCACACTTCCAGATCATTCTCTCTCCCTCGCTATCGGTCTTATTTTCTCTCCTTGTTTGACCTTGCAGCAACTTCTAAGAACTGTTATTCCACCGCAAAGGATTGTGGGAGATATACGGTGACATAATAGCCAAATCATTTAACCAAAAAAAAATAAATAAAAAACAGATCCCAAAGAAACAGCATTGTTGTGTTCAAGTGAAGGTGAGAATCTTAAAGTAGAATCCAAGTCTGAGCATGAATTTGCTTTAATTGTCACGGTGATTATTTCTGTTCCCAGTAAACACAGATAACGCAGGCATGAGCCTGTTTAACGCGAGATCAGAATCACGCTGCAAGGCTCATGGATTCACATTATCCCGAGCGATCACTTTCTTTTCATTTCACAAAATCATTTAGCCTGTTTGGAGTATTCAGCGTTCCCAGGATCAAGTTTGCAGTCTTATCGGATTAAAATATGTCATCAGGGCTGTGTTTTGTGTGTGTGTGTGTGTGTGTGTGTGTGTGTGTGTGTGTGTGTGTGTGTGTGTGTGTGTGTGAACTGGCATTTGTTGCTTATAAGGACACAAATGTGTGTAATGACATGGGTTGTATAAAAGCAAACATGATTTATGAGGACGCTTCCTATGTCCCCGTTATACAAAAGGCTTAAAAAACATACTAAACAGTGTTTTATGAAATTCAAAAAATGGCAGTAGTTTCCTGTAAGGGGTAGGTTTAGGTGGAGGGCAGTTTGTACAGTATTAAAACCATTACGCCTGTGGAGAGTGTACATAAACCACAAATGCGATTTTATACGTGTGTGTGGATATGTGTGTTTTTTTGACATACTTCCATGATCACCATATTTCTGTTTAAGAACCAAGTTTGTTTGTTTTTAACATTTATTGTAAAGTATTGAGTAATAATTATATATTTAATTGTATTTGGGTTTTTTTTTTATCAATTAATTTTAATTTTAATTTTAATTTTATGTAATATATTATAAATAAATACATTTTTAAAAATCAATTAAATAGAAAAAATAAATATTTGTTTCATTGAATTCATTATTTGAGTTTAATATTTTACCTTTTATATATTATTTGTTTGTTTTAAACTATTTAAATTATTACAATAAATGATTATAATAATTTTATATTTATAATTCTGTAATTTATTCAAAAGAAAGAATTATTGCATAAATATGATTCAGTTTTATGTATTGTTTTAGTATGTATGTATTTCTATATTTATTATATAATTGTTAATTTTACCTGCTAAAAAAATATATATATATTTTTATATTTCTACAATTTTCTGTATATAGGGTTGCTCACTACTCGTTAACTCGTTTTTGCAGTTTGTTGGTTGCTTTTATGATGGTTTCTTACCGTTCCAATTTAAAAGAGGCCACTTTCATGTCTATTTCAAGTGATGTTCTGGTCTCTAGATATGACTTATTTTGTGAAAAAAACATTTCTTTCCATTTCTTATCTTTTTAAAATGGAAATGGCCAATCCCACAGTTTTAATAACAATAACTGGAATAACTGAATGTGGGTGATTTATTTATTTTATTTTATTTTTTTTTTTTCTTCTTCTCCTACCCTCTCTCTGACTGGGCTGCTGCTCTTAACTGGCATGTGGCCGAGAACATTGCTACATCTCTTCCTATGATTGGCTTACAGCGAGTTGTGCAGTACTTCAGAGAAACAGGAAATGACCTCGCCGTTCACTTTCCACCTTCTCAGTCTCTGTTAAACGATATGTCACAGCTCTTCGCAGTAGCTGTGATGTGCTATTTGGGTCGGTTTTCCTCAACCTAGACTGAAACTTCAGATCATGAAGGGCTGCTTTGTGCGTGTTTGTTTGTGTAAGAGAGAGCTGAGTGTGTGTGTGTGTGTGTCAGTGAGGTGTGTGTTAGGCCAGGAATGTGTGTGACAATGTTTTATTTGCTCGGACTGACAGTATTCTGCAGACTCCAGTGCATTTCTGGCATTTTTAGGAGTGTGAAGGATTTATGCAGCTGGTGAGAGTCTAATAGAGAATGAGTGAGAAACAGAGCAAGGGCGAGTGACATAGAGAGATAAAGTGGTGGATGGGCTGCGTTCCAATTCTGGCCTAAATAGTATGCAAGATTAGTAAAATTCCAGTAAACTGCACATTTTCTTTATGCGTGGAATACCTGGATGATCTGCTTCATCTGATAAAATATGCAGGATGCAGTATAATGCGCACTGAATATTGAATCTCTCATCCCCATGCACCATGTAACTTACTTGAAACGTGATACAAAATGCAAACTATGTTTATTTCTGAGATGATAACCGGACGTTGTTAGAGTGAAGTAAACAGATATCATTTGATAGCCTCATGATGAAGTTCATGTGGCAGTTTGAACTGCTTATTGTTGCAAAATGCATTCCATTTCATATGAATTATACAATATACGGATGACTCTTCGTTTAGGGGAACTTCTGTTTTAATAATGCAATCTGGTTTTAAAGGAAATATTTTAAATATAAATTATATTATCTTTATTTATTTTTTAGCTTTATTTGCTTTCCAAGTTATTTAACCTTATTGCTTTTTTTAATAGTTAAAAATTTAACTTTAGTAACCAGACTTTTTAACCTTAAATTAATAAAAGATTTTAAACCAGGAACATTCTCTAAAATTCTTTTAATTAATTAGATATTTTATTTTATTTTATAATTAAACTTTATATATATATATATATATATATATATATATATATATATATATATATATATATATATATTTTTTTTTTTTTTTTTTTTTGTACTGTTATTCAAATTAATTTAATAATTATGTTTTATATCTAAAAAATGTAGAAAAAAATAAATTTGTTTGTATGTTTTAAGTGCATTCTTTGAAACCAGATTGCATTTTTTAATAATCTTATGGGACATAAAAATGTTATATATAAATACAAAGTCCGGTTCTTATCCAAAATGATTTTTTAAATATTTCTTTCAAGATTTCAGGCATCTCTTATTTAATTCGGTTCAATTTTTGTGTCTAGTTAAAGGTTCAAAACTTCCTTTGCGTTAAAAATATGTAATCACAGATTCGCTTGATGAAAACGTTTGCTGAAACGTTTTTAAAGCTGTTTTTTTTTTTTTTTTTTTTTGTTGCAGGTGGGTACTGAGTATCGTGCCCTCTCTTGCGTCTGCCGCTGCTTGGACCTGCTTATAGTACCAGCCTCAGCTTTCCTGCCTGCTTGCTGCCCACATCAGTGAAAGGACTGCCCGCACAACCCCACAATCCCTGTGACCCCGACAACCTCTACACAAACACACAGAGCTGAAGTGGGCACTATTGAATCAGCCAATCAGATTCAAGGATTTTTGCTTTGGGATCCATTACTGCAGTTCTCTTTTTCCAAGCAGCA
Organism: Puntigrus tetrazona; assembly: GCF_018831695.1. NCBI lineage: Eukaryota > Metazoa > Chordata > Actinopteri > Cypriniformes > Cyprinidae > Puntigrus > Puntigrus tetrazona. The sequence goes on from NC_056700.1 coordinate 23,591,203, forward strand.
ACATTTTTTTTTGTCCTTTTTGCTTCGGCCTGGTGCGCATTCACAAGCAAAGAGGAGCTTAATGATCTAAGAAGGAGAGGAACATTCTTAAAAGGACAAACACAAGCACACCCAAAGCACTTTGGGATATTAAGGAATCGAAGTTTGCTTGCCGCTAAAGCGTGTTGAGATGGCGATGAACGTGGCTCACATGCGGGACACAAAATGGCTGACGCTGGAGGTGTGTCGAGAGTTTCAGCGGGGAACGTGCGCTCGCTCCGATGCTGAGTGCAAGTTCGCACATCCCGCCAAGAGTTGCCAGGTGGAGAACGGGAGAGTCATCGCGTGCTTTGATTCACTGAAGGTAAGAAACACCTCAGACGCCAAACTTACTGCCATTACTACCATTTCAGGTCTATACATGTATGCCAACAAAATTGAGTTTTTATTTCTGGCTGAAATCTGTCTATCTGATCCTTATTAAATGAGTATGTCCACTTTTGGGCATTATTATTATTATTATTATTATTATTATTATTTATTATTACTGTTATTTATTTTAACTGTGTTATTTTTTTATTAAAATTAAATTAAAAATGATTAATTCTAAACAAAACTATATATATATATATATATATATATATATATATATATATATATATATATATATATATATATATATATATTTTTTTTTTCATTTATTTATTTATGACTTTGACCTATCAATTAACCTATTTTGACCTATCTTGACATTGAAAGTTCTTATTAGTATGCCCACTTTCAATTATTATATTATTTATTATTTTATTTTATTATTAATGTTTTTTGTTCTTATTTTAATCTCAGTTTCTATTTTTATTTTATGTTTGACAATTTATTAATTCATTTTTATTGGTTATTTTGATCATTTTTGATTATTTCTTTTTACATTTGTTTTATTATTTTAACATTATTTATATATTTACACATTTTATTTCTGACCTTTTATTATTCTTAAAGTTTTGTTGTTTTGTTTTTGTTTATATTTTGTTTTATTTTAATGTATTATTTTATTTATTTTTTTATTTTTTTATGGCCGCGGTTGAAAAAGGACAGAAATCGCACTTTTCGGTTTTCAGTTATGTTTCCTTTTAATGCAAATATTTAGACTTATTTATTCATTAATTATGTATTTTTACCGGGTTTTACGAGTTTGCTCATTTTACTAGTCAAATAGCACTTTTATGAGAATGAAAATAAGCAGGATTAGTTTCCATATTATCATGCTGTATAAATGGCTCAGTGTTTTACCTCAGAATGACACAGCACACCCTTTAGCCGTAAATTTTTACTTACTTTGGAGGCTAACATGAGCATTCCACACACTATATAAAAATGTAAATCAACTGCACTGTAAAGCGCATGGGACTTTTATATGGGAATTTCTTTTACAAGCGTAGTAGTCTAGACCAGAATACGCACGGGAGGACCATGGCAACGGACGAGCAATGTTGTCATGATTGTTATCGATGCTGATGATCCTTGTCACAAAAAGAGCAAGCCTCTGCCTTTATATGATAGGAATCCTAAATGTTTTGCATAGAGAAGTTCCTGCAAACCCTCAAAAGTTTCAAACCATTTCGACGGCTTTCAAATCCAGGACTCTCACAGAAGAAGACTAAACATAAACTGAGTATTCTGTGCTTTGCTGCCTCGTAATAACACACTGAATCTCTGATGTTTGGACAAGGCAGGCTGAGGTCACGGCTCTTTTCTGCAGTTTTGGTTCAGCTCCTCATTTGGTTGAGTCAAAGAGACGCTCAGTATAGCTTACGCACTCTGAAACCACCAGAACCCCAGCCTGGATGAGTTAAGAGAGCTCTAAAAAAACGAAGGTTTTGGTGATATGGCATTCGCAATAATGCTTTTCATTTAATTTGTGGATAATTATATGGCTATATTGTATTTTTAAACCCTGTGACTGTGCAGCACAAAGCCACTGGAAGTAGTACAAATCCCCAAAATATGAGATATTATACAAAGAAAGGCCTCTCGCAGAAGCTAATGTGCATGTTTTTGTCGTTCCCGTTTCCCGTCCTGAGGTCTGAGCGGAGTTTTCGCTCTCTTCAGATCCAAATCCTTTATGATGAACAGCCCGATACCAGCCAGTAACTCCACATAGATCTGATCCTCCTCCATGAGCCCTCTGCACTTTCCTTTAATAACAGAAATCGCATCCATCATTGCGGACCCCGAGACTGGCCCTCTCAGAAAGTCTGAGTCAACAAAGACAGAGAACTCCGTAATGCCTAGCAGAACAAACTAGGGTCCTCGCAACTTTCTGCCCTTTTGAATTCATTAATTGTTTGGTGTTTATAGAGAGAAAGCATTATTGTGTCCGGACAAGATATTTTAAGCAATGGACAATTGTTAATTTATCTTGTGCAATTTTATCCCAAAAACTCAACTGTTTATAATGATCATATTTTAAATCAAGTGAAACAAGCATCTTAAAACATTACATATATAACGTAAAACTTATTTAAAATAAATACATTAAAAATGTAAAAATTACATAATAAAAAATACACACACACATACATATGCACGTTATGTAATGTAATGTTATGTTATTTAAAATAAATGTAAAAATGATATATATGCTAAGTTATTCACAACATTTCTAGAGTGTTGTTAATGTGGTTGCTAGGGTAATGCTAGTTGGTTGCTAGTTTGTCATGGGTGTTTTCTCACCTCTAGTTGTCTGTTATAGCATTTGTGTTTTCCTTCATCCGTCTTTTCCATCAAAGACTTTTTCTAGCACACCTTACCTCAACAATCCACATAATCTGATTTGTCCTTCACGTACACAGCGCAAATGAAATGAGTTTTGCAAACCATCTAACCCAACATATGAGCAACAATAATAATGATTCGTCTTAGCAAGCATGTCTAAAAGGTTTTTCCCGTTTACGCCTTACGCTTTGATGAATGAATTACGGCCTGTGTCACATCTGTCCAGAATGAGCCTCTGTGAAGTTCCACTAATCCATTACTCTGGTTCATGTCGTCCAGTGTTTGGCTTAGTGTGGAGCTGCTAAATTATTCATATAACTAAATATATTTAAATATTAAAAGGACCACATGTGCTGAATTATTAAAATGTTTAAATTTGCTGAAATATTAAAAACATCAGTTATGACTTTATTAGGTGTTAATTTGTAGCACCAGGACTTTGCAAACAACTCTACTGTAAGTGTGTGTGTGTGTGTGTGTGTGAGGGAGTGAGAGTGTGTGTGTGTGCATGACCACTTCCTTCCAGAGCAGTAGGGAATGCCACTTTGTAATTTTCCATCTATTTTTACACGGCAGGAGAAAAGCAAATACACACACAGACACACGCACACACACACACGCACACACACACTGGCAGAGGGGTTCAAGCTAAAGGTCTGCTGGGAAACCTTGGCAATGTTTCAGGTGTTCCCCTCCAAAGACACACACTCACTCATACACACACACACACACACACACACACACACACACACACACACACACACACACAGACAGACAGACATTTGTTTTTATTGGACACATGCAGCAGTCAAGACACTTTCAAAAAATATACAGCATTTATAATAATGTACTGTAGGTTTTTGGACACTACCATGAAAATAATACCATATATATTTTTCACACATTTATTCAGTATTAGTATTATTTTTATTTTTTATCATATGGTATGCAAGTAAAAAAATAAATGGCTATACAGGTAATACCAAACAATAGTAAATAATAATTTGTATATTATATTTTGTATTATACATTACAAGTTTCTTATACTGACATCAAAAATATTCAAATATTACTATAGTTTAAACTGGCTGTTTTCTGTTTTATTGTAATTTAAAATATAATTTCTTCCTTGATGACGAATCAGATATTATAATATATTATAACTTGTGTAAAATTAAAATTTGTGCAAATGATACATTGTTTCAGGATTCTTTGAAAACTATATAGACAACTAAGTATAAAATAACAGCATTGCTTTTAAATAGAAACCTTTTATAACATTATAGATGTCTTCCCTGTTGATTTTGATCGATTTAATGCTGTCTTGCAGAATAAAAGTATTAATTTCCTAAAAAAAATACTGATCCCAAACATTTGGATAACATTGTATTTACTTAATTATCTTATATTTATCTTGTATTTTTGTGTAATGTAACACAATAATATATTTGATTATAGTATAGCTATTTATATTATTTAATTTATTCTATAAAATATATCACAAAAAATATATATAACCGTAATGATGTACATAGTGATTTCCTCTGTAAATGTAATAAAAATGGTTTGTATATGGTTTATATATCAAATATATTAAACATTAATACGTTGACCTTTTGTTTCTAAACTAATAAATGCAAGCTAAAGGGCAAGATAATTTTTCACAATTAATAACATATACCCTCATACCCCACAGCTCTGGTAGAGCCACAGTATACCGTTTTCTAAAAACGAAAGAGTGAAAAACAGACGAACTATGAACACGTGTTTTGCGTCAGACGACTGGAGTCGTATGAGAAGATCTACTGTGAATAAAGGCCAGTGAGAGTCGTGAATCTAGTTCTGGCTTCGCAAGCTTGTGTGTGTTTGAGAGAGAAAGAGAGGTAAAGATCTGAAGAAATTGTTTCAGTGCAGATGTGGACAGAAGAACATTGTCTAGTGTGTGTGTGTGTGTGTGTGTGTGTGTGTGTGTGTGTGTAACAGCTCTTTTGGCCATGTTGAATCGTGCTGGCTGGATGAAAAGCACACTGTGAGGCTGCTGACGCTGACTGCCATGGGCCAAAGTCCAGACACACACACACACACACACACACACACACACACACACTGCTCAGCTTTATCTATCATCCCTCCATCTGACAGAATGATAGATCTGTTATCTCTGCCTGTATAAATATTGCCAGACTGACAAAGAGAGCGAGCGAACGCGACAACAAACGAAGTAAATAAAACCGACAGAAAAGAAGAGCTTTAATATGAAGTAAAAAGCAACCTGTAAAAAAATAAGCGATTTTCAGAGAGGGAAAAAAAGAGAGAGAGAGAGGAACGGCTATGAATTCGGTGTTGTTTTACACTTCTGCTCCGAGCGAAATGAAAGATCATAGAGTGGAAAAGTGGCTTGCGAGTGAAGCTGACGTGGGTGAGAGATGTTTGAGCCGGCTGGCCAGTTTCCTCATCTCTAACGAGAAACAGACCAGCCATATGGCTCACAGAGCCACGATGGCCACTGCACAGGTTTTGGCGGGAAACAGAGAAGCAGGAAGATGTAAGTGTGGGTCAAAATGGACCAAATAGGTGCATCTTCATCCATGAAAACACATGAGGCCAAAAAACATGTAATTTTATGTGACTTGCGTGCAATGCCTTTGTAAGGTAACATTGAAGTGGAAAAAAAAAGGTTTTGTCATGTTGAATATCATAATTTCCACTTTAGATCAGAGACTTTATTTTCGAAACCCTAAACTTGCATTATAAACGTCACATCTGTTTCATATAGTGGTTTTATGTATGTCACTGCTTTATGAGGGCAGCTCACAGCTTAACGATTATAGAGCAGACCGTGGATGGCCTTCTTTTAGATGATATAATTAGAACAGGTATCACATGACCAGGCATCTAAAACACTGGTGCAGACACACACACACACACACACACACACACTCATCCAGAAACACAAATAAGTATCTATGCTTTCAACAGTGCATTTGCATATCATGCAAATCATTTGACTGAATATAGTCAAATATGCTTTCCTTTCCCAGCATCCCTCACGACCTCCAGTCCGCCAAGAAGGCAGGGTTGAAGTGGAGATCAACCAGTAGAAGGGAGGACAAGCACTCCCATTTAACACTTATCTCTCCATTTTGGCTCGAGTTAGTGCAATTATGCAACTTACCAGAGGGATCTTCCCAGTTTAATGGCACTGTTTGTTGGTAACGAACGCTCCTTTGAACTTGTTCGGTCACACAGAACAAATCTGAAGTCGATGGAAAATAGACAATATTTGTACACCTGTAACAGTGCTTCTGTTGAATTCCGGTTTATTTGTTGCCTACAGATTACGTTTAGTCTAATGAACTGAATTACTTAATGGCAGATTTACTTATTGTGATAATTATCATTAATAAATGTCATTAATTTAGTCTGCGGGTTCAACATGCACAACATAAAAGGTCCAATTTTTGAATTCTATATTTTCTTTATTTTATAGTTATTGGAATTAACAAATATATGTGATGTAAACAAATTTGAACTAAATTTATATAGACATCACCTCATTATCATGACAATGGAAAAATATAGCTAAAGGTTCAAAGGTTTGGGGTAATTAAGTTTAAATAAATTAATAGTTTTCTAAAGCATGGATGCATTAATTGATTAAAAATGTTGGTAAAACCTTTACAATGTTACCAAAGATATCTATTTTAAGTAAATATGGTTCACTTGACCTTTCTATTAATTTCTATTTTAGTTAACAAAGATGAATGTTTTCAACATTGATGATAATACTAATAATTATTATTATTAATAATGTTTCTTCAGCATACTGGAATGCCACGTGTCAAGTGTATCATTTTGTGCCATCAGTATCACAAAACTTAAATAATTGTTTTCAAACAGGTTTTCTAAACATTTCCCCATTTTCCATTGGTTAAAGTGACAGAAAGTCCCTCCCCAACCTCACATCATTGGTTGAGCTCATATTGCAGTGTGGAGCTGCAAAAAACAACTCACTTCAGCTTTAAACCTGAACCTATTTAGCTGTAAGGACCTTTCAGGTTTGCCTTAGCATTCATTCATCAAGCACAAACCTGCCCTGCCCTTAAAAACTGATCCTCGTCCAAGGAAAAGACGAGCAGATCAAGGCATAGCATGAGGACTTCAGAAGAATGAAATTTCAAAGACTAGATGTTGAGAAGTGAGGTTATTTGGGATTTGTTTTTAATGGTGAGGTGTGGAAGCCTGAAGCTCTGGTGAATCTACTGTGTGTGATGATGTCACTTGACTTCATGGCATAAATTATTATTTTTTGACATAAAGCAGATGTTAATTGCCTTTTAAGTGCTTTGCATTGTTATGTATGACTGTACCAGCTTCAAAACTGCAGTCTCCAAATCCATTAGCTAAGATTTCCCTCAGCTAATGGACCTAATCTTGGCATCGAATGATTTAATTCGGGATTTTCTTGACTAAAGATGCCAAATGGTAACTAAATCAGGTTTTTTTCCTCAATGGTTTTTACACATTTTTTTTTTAAATGTAGGCAGCTGTGATTATATAGCAGACACGCATGGCTGAATGTTCCTGTCTGCCCTCTTTTCAGACTGACTCAACGCCTATGATTATTTATGTATACATTCAATATGTTCTCTTCCTCAAGCTTGATACACCTAGGAAAGAAAAATGACAAACAACGCCTATTTAATATCTTAATTGTTTGTCTTAGAATTGTAATATCTTTTTCTGAACAAAAAGTAGTTGCCAGCCCATTTCTGTACAATTACCTTGTTTTGTAGGTTAACTGAAGATAGTTTAAAGAGTCGATTTGATGTGTCATCAGTGTTATTATTTTTTATTAGGACTCTAGCCTAAAAAAAAAATAAATAATAGAAATTCAATTAAAAAAAATATTATTTGAAATAAAAATAAAGTTATATATATATATATATATATATATATATATATATATATATAAACTATTAAAATTTACATAAAATTACTAAAACTTTAAAAATTTTAATTAACTGAAAATGTAAAAAAATACAAAAATTATTATATATGTATATATATATATATATATATATATATATATATATATATATATATATATATATATATATAATAGTACAAAATGATCATGTCAAATTTGTATACTGTATTATTTGGTAAAATTTGTCTATTTAAATTTTCTCCAAGAAACTTTATGGAAAACTTGATATAAAAATGCCGTTCTGAGCAAGCAACCACTGAGCAATAAAAAATTTTCCTCTGAGCTTTCTTGCAGATCAACATGCAACAATAAATAGTTGTTCTTGTCTTGTTTTGGACTGTTTAGTTAATGTGGAAGTTTCTTAAGGAGTCTGTAGCCCGTTTATAGGAGCTGATCTTCTGCGTCTGAAGACCTCAGCGCTCTGGAATACAGTTCTAGCGCTCAGCCAAACTCTGTCAGCTTCTACAGAAGCCATCATGACGACCGGGTCAATCTCATGTTGCACACACTCACAGCTTTTAAAGCTCACGTCATCTCTGACCCCATATCAACTTGTGTGTGTGTGTGTGTGTGTGTGTGTGTGTGTGTGTCTGCTCGTTCTCTCTGTATATGGCTATTTTTGACAGCAAGCTTACATTCCATAGTCTGAGACTCCGAGGGTCTTTTTAGTTGTGTGTGACTCGCTCTGTTTACACTTCGTTAGGTAATGGCAAACCCACAACCCTCTCTTCAGGGTTTTACTACACTAAACACCTATTAAACCCCAAAGCTAAACATTATTCTGCTACTGAACTCTAAAGTCACTTTATTGCTTTGAGATACTAATATATGGCTCCAGCAGTTAGAGTACTCGGTGAAGTTAATGAGATCTCTTCAGTGTTGCCAACTGCTTTCAGGTAGCTAAAATCGGTAGCTAATATATCACTGATTTATATAAAGATGAATATAGATCATTGGGCAGATGAGAACTTTGTCCAAGATGTTCATATCTGTCCCTAAACCTAGGGAAGTGCAGGGAAGTCTACAAAACAGCTAAATTGGCAACATCTCAACATTTTTTAACATCTTAGTTGTTTCTAAACAACTTGCTCAGATTTGAGATTTCAACATGAACTCTTTTTGTCAGCTTCTTACAGAATCTAATTATATGGACTGTGCTCCACTAAAAGCTCTGTTCTCTCACTTTGTCTCATTTATTTCACAAAAATGTTTTTACAAAAAAACATCTGGGTAAAATGCATACTCATAATGAAGGACGGATGGATAGATCTGTTCTGTCGTTCTATAATTTTATTTATCATATTATGATCATTCTGTCCTTTTATCTATTTATTATTTTATCCGTCCTTCAGATAAAGAAGTATATATTACTGGCCTAAGATTCTCAAATTTTTTTATGACAAACTTGCATAAAATTACACTATAATATGATGGATGGATAGATGGAATGAAACGATGACAGAACGATACTGTCGTTCTATTAATCTTGCTATCATTCTGTTGGTCATTTTATTATTTTTGCTATCAAATATTTGATCAGATTAAGATGCATACAATGGGTAGGTAGGTAGGTAGATAGATGGATGGATGGATGGGTGGATGGATGGATGTAAGTTGTAAGATTCAACGAATGCGATCCGACCCAACTCCCAACACTCAAGAAGTACTAGAGACCGGACCGAAGCAGTCTCACCATGTATGGAGACAGAGCAGCCAATGCCCTACAGCAGCCCAACCACTGTTAGTAACACGCTCATGGAATGTACACTCACAGAAAGCACAGACACACTGGGCATTCATTAGAGAATAAATGACTGTTTGAAAGCATAAACATGAGCGCAGTAAATCCACAGAGGACGTTTTCATTCCTGGATCACGCCATAGAAACAAGCCAGCACTGGGATCTATCACACACACACATACACACAGCGTGAAGCCGATCAGCAGGCCGGAGGAACTGTTTAGGCCTATCTGACATTACTGTCCCGGCGTGTCATAACAAAATCATCTAAATCCCTTTCACTCACTCTTTTTTTCTTTTTTGTATTATTCAAATATTTACACTAAAAAGTACTACAGTACGCACCAGCGCGTAACTTAAATCAAGTTTTCTCGACCGCATTTCACTCTGGGAAGTCGTGCGCGCTGGAGGACAAGCATATTAGTTTTAAACCTAAATTGGCCCTCTGAAAGAGTTAGATAGACCTCTTATCAGGAACAGGCTGACCCTGACCTACTTCAGTGTGTGTGTGTGTGTGTGTGTGCTGGTTGCCCAGCCCTGTGTGTCGCTGCGAGAGAGCGATTTCATCTCTGCGTGACTCAGCTTCTAGTGAACTCTGGGAGTGGACCCTGCACTTCCTGTAGAGCCGAACGGGCTGAGTCATCAAAGCTCTCACTGACAGGAAATGCATCACCAACCTCGACGCATCAATCTTTAAGAGGGAGGGGCCACCGAAATGCATTATTCATGTGCAGCGAGCGCAAGACGCACCGTATCACATTAGCAGGCAAAATTACGTTCGCGAGCATTTTGTGCGCATGTGTCGCGATATTAGGTGAAATGCACATGATTGCGTACATTTCTGAGGTTGTGTTTTAAAACGCGCTCATGAGTGATGGTACAGATGTGACTAGCCCTCCGCAGACTGTTTGCTCAAACCTTGTGTCTGTCGTGGTCACGGTATCCTAGCAACAGAGCCCTCCATGTAAGCCCAGCTCATTCTGATGTGTATTTATGAAAAAGGATCGAAAACACACTGAATTCAATTGTCAAAGCCTCAGAATAATGATGAAAGTGAGAGGAAACAAGTCCCTTTTTGAAATGCTTTTGTCTGTTTTTGAAATGTTTATGAATCTGATAATATACGCTGGTAAAACTGAATATAGCTACTGATTATACAGCTCTTGATTTTTGAGTGGTCAGTTTCTGCATTCTGCGATTCTGGGATTTTTGCTAGTTTTCAGATAAAACCATTTCAAATCAAGGTTTCATTTGTTTATTTACTAAGAAGATACAGGATAATATATAGTCATCTGCTCATTATCCCAAAATAAACCCCTTCGGGGTGAAACAGGATCCCTGTGGTAGTTTATTTTGCTGTAATGACCATCGGACCATCGTACGTTGTCTCAAAGGAGCTACGATTGAAACGCAATACTGTTTACTGCATGCTTAGTAGTTTATACCGTCTAATATCTGTTTATATGACATACTATTAAAATAGCACGTGAAATTGTATGCAGCAATAAACATTAATATGATTTTCAGTATGACCTGAATTTGTTGACCATTTTGCACAGTATTGCACAAGCGGATTAAAATGATGATATCAGAAATCAGTTTTAGTCTAAATTGATAAAAATCTTTTGGCGGGCTCATCAAATAGTGCGTTAAATTTCAAGTTCACTAACTTTCAGTTTATATCTCTGGAAATGGAACATTTAGAACACCGCATTGTTGAATATTATATTCCATGTAGTCCAAACTTACACTATAAATTCTATTAACAGCGAACATATATAGTCTTTTTTCAGATTTGTACGTTTTTATGCTCAACAAGGCTGCAAATATTTATTTAGTAAATATTGTGAAATATTATTACATTATTTTTGAACTACCGTTTTTTCTATTTTTATATATTATTAATCCCCTTTTTCAGCAGCCGTTACCGCAGTCTTAAGTGTCACATGACCATTCAGAATAAACTTATTTGACCAGTAGTGTGCGTGTATGTATTTTATAAAACGAAATATATTGAGTTTGTTCATCTTGTACTTAAATATAAATATATTTTTGTATATATTTATGCATTTTATGCTCCGTCTCTAATCATTTTGACTATAAAGAGTATTTAGAACGCAGACCACAGCCGAATTTGAGACGTTATCAGACGAGTGTGTGTGTGGGAGAGCCCTACACAGGACCTGAAAGAGATCACCCCGACTTTGAGGGTAAAGGAGGAGGGAGGGTCGGATAATCCCATGGAGACTATACGGATAATCCCGGGATTATAATCCTAATCCTGTGTCACACTGGACAGCTCACATTGCCGCTAATCGGCTGTAGCGCCCTAAAGCCACTGTGAACACTGTTAATCCTGTTACTGAGATCCACGTAATCTCACGCTGATAAGGTAATCATACAGAGAGTTAAATGTCTATTTGTATGTCTACATGCGGGCCAGCCAGCAATATTCACGTGTAAAAGTTCTTTTGTGCGAAACCCTTTCGCAAAAAGGTTAACGGATAGAAAATATTGTCTTAGTAGAAGCTAGTGGGAAAAGTCTCCCACCATGACGGACAAGCAAACATCTGCGAGTGGAGATGTACACATATCCGAATGACGTTAATTACCGCAGACAGCTCCGTGACCTTTGACCCCACCCTTTCGCTCCGGATGAGCCAGGCGTGTGGTCGCGTGAGAAATGCGTAAGGAAATCTTGACAGGCGTGAGACAACGACAACAAACGTGCACCGTGAGAACCTTGGCAGTGACGGAGGCGGGTCGCGCAGCGAGAAAAAATAAAGAGGCAAAGAAACTGTTAACGAGAAAAGAGTTGGCAGAGCCAGCGACAGCCAACATGACAGCTGACCAAGATCCTACTCTCTCTCTCTCTCTCTCTCTCTCTCTCTCTCTCTCTCTCTCTCTCTCTCTCTCTCTCTCTCTCTCTCTATGCTACTCTTTTTTCTTTCCCCGTCAACCACAAAACCGTAGTCACAGATGAAGCAATAAATGAACATTGCGCAGAAAAAGAACTACGCTTTTCTGAGAAATGCGGCGTTGAGCTCGCTATCTTGATGCTAGAGTGTGTTGCTTAGCGGTCGCCATGGTGAGATGAGACAAACGCAAAGCAGTAGCACGCTTTTCTTCAGCGAGGCGCATGATTTGAGATAGCATTTATGTCTTCAGCACGAATTTTGATCATTTGGTTGCACGCCAAGACGTAATAGTAAGGGAATAATGGTTTAAGTACGAGCGATAATAATGGTAGACGCCGCTAAACAAAACCAACGTATGGACCCTCGATTTGAAAAATAAATGCTTTGGTAAAAAAAATAAATAATAAAGTGTCATAATTATCACATAAAATGCCTGAAATGATGATACGAATCAAGATTGAGATACGAAGTCAATGATGAGATATAGAAAACATTTCAGGAAAAAATCGAAGTGGTGACGTTTATTCATAATTATGAGATTAAAAGTCAAAATTGACAAAATGTTTAAATTGAATGACAAAGCAAGATTGTAAGATACTAAGTCAATTATGAGATAAAAAAAGCAGAAATTATGACATGCAAAGGAAATTATGGACCAAAAGTAGAAATTAACCAGAAATGGCAAAGCGAAATGACAAGATTACAAGTTAGTTATGAGATAAAATTAGATAATTATAACATAAAAGTCATAGTTATATGATAAAGCAAGATTCTAAGTTAATTTCTAGATAAAAGGCAAAACTGTAAGATAAAAGTTAGTTAAATTACAAAAGTAGAAATTAAGATGCAGTGAATTTTATGATGAAAACGTTAAAATTATGAGATAAAAGTCATAATTATGGGATAAAAAGTCTAAATTATGACATGCAAAGTTTATATTATAAGACAAGAACAATTATGGCAAAAAGTTGGAATGGACAAAAAATGACTAAGATGTTAAGTCAATTATGAGATAAAACTCGAAATGATGTCACTGCATCATAATTGAGATAAAAATTTTGACATAAAAAAATATTTATTTTTAGATTTTTACAATCATAATTTTGACTTTTTTTTGCATGGTTTATGTTTATTAGGTGGAGGAAACGGCCTTGATTCTCTTCATTAGTGCAAATGAAGAGTAAGACTTATTTCATTAATATACATTCACAGAATGAGGGGGAAATGGTTAGATCACTATTGAGCACTTAGACACACACACATTGTAGAACACGTCCGTCAGTAAACCGTAAGTCAGCGCAAGTACAAAGGCACTCTGTTGCTGCGGGACAGCAGCGGCTGACACTATACACGAGGATGAGACCTTCCTCCATCCCCTTCAATTCACACACACTCCCACATTTCATCTGTGCTAGGATTGTATCCATGTCACCCATTCTACGGTATATAGATACATTTTGGACAAGTTTAGCTTGTTTACTGTGCACCACACAAAACTGAAATCTTCCCGTTATAATCAACAACTAAATACTTAGCTGATTTAATGACAGTATAGACTGGTGATTTAATGGACGCCTTTAGACTAAAACTCTCTCCTATCCTTGTTCAGTCAGCTGAACCTTTTGTAACTTGAGATAGGCTGAGTTGTGGCTTTTTTTGCGGAATTTTAGTCCTGCTTTGAAAGGGAACGTCAGCCGATTCACAAGGATGAGAGGACGCTTCTTGTTTCTCGTTAAATTCAAAGGGTCAGAGAGAGTCACGTGAAACTAAATCAATCTTGGTGCAAGAAAGAGACTGACGGTTGACTAAGTGGATTTCAGGGATGAAAATGCTGTGCATGAAACAGGTTTGTTGATATGCATTCAGCTGTATCTTTTATATGTATGCTAATTTTTCAGTGTATGCATATGCATAGAAACTGCAACAGAGGTGATTGGAAAACTGTTTTTTGTACGTTGCCATATGCAATCAGTGACCTGAACGACCTGCAATAGACTGCATCCTCTCTCTCTCTCTCTCTCTCTCTCCCTCCATCAGCTGTCAGGAGGCAGAGTGACTTTCTCTCCAGCCTCTCTGATTTCACTGACAGGGCTGTCTGTAGTGCACTGACTGAGGATCCTGTTTCAAATGTGTTTCCTGCCATGCACAACTGGAGGTTTTTCGCCCCAGTGATAAAAAAACTCCAAACGGCACATGAAAAGAAATATTAGCACCTAGAATAAGTGCTTCATGAACTTGCCAGACAGAGCTATATTCACTCAAAATTGGAAATGCCATTTTATAGTGGATTTTTTAATAATCTTCTTTCTTTCTGTCTTTCTCTATTGTGCATATGCAAGCAATTGCGGAATAATTTGACATTTTTAAAAAAGGATCAGCCTTTAAAAAAATGTTTTATTAGATCATTGTAACAAAATTCAGTATGGCTCAGTCGAGTCAGCAGCTTATAAACACCATGCAAGCGACAAAAATCAATTAAACAAAATAAAGCCAATAGATATTCCAAGTCAATAAATAAATGATGATTTATTGTACTTCATCAAGATGATTTTGCATATTGCTTGAATCTTTAAAACATTTGCAGTATGCAACATTATTCATATTAATATTAAAGGTAACACAAAAAAGGTATCATTTGTTAACATTAGTTAATGCGTTAACATTAGCAAACAATGATCAACACGTCTATTAGGCTTTTATTCTTAATGTTAGTTAATAAAAATACAATCATTCATCAGCTCATGTTACAAACACAACAACAAGATGAATACATGCTGTAGAAGTATTGTTAAATTTTACTCCACTTTCTGTTGTTTATAGTAAAAATATATTTTATTTGCTGCACACATAGTTATATACAAAATAAAACTTGTAGTGAAACATAAGCTTAGTCAGCTACTCAGAAGTACAACATGGCAGATAAAATAGTAATAGTTAATGGTTAGGTTTGGTAACTCCATAGCTCCAGATGTCACGATACTCCAGATCTGCCATTTTCTCCATCTGAATGGCTCTTTAGTTCAACGAATCGTGTCCTTACATGTGTGTGTCATGTGACCCGAGCCCCCATGCTGCAGGAGGTTATGGATGGGGTGAGTGGGGTTAGATGGGGTGAGTGTAACTCGACTCCGGTAGCCCTGACACGTACGGCTCGCCTCATATCACCCACCTCCCATAAACACGTCTTTCTTTTCTCCTTCAGCTTGATACCATGCTCATTCTTTCCCCTCCTGCCTCCTCTTTTCCTCTTTCTCTCGACAGGTCAGTGAGAGTACAGTATAGATATTTCTCGCACATGCTCAGTAGCACCGTGTTACACCTTTCACAGAACATTCTCACCCACACACCCTTCAACATGCACAGGCCCGTATAAAACACACACACAGATCCTTTCAACATTCACATTTGTATCTGACTTCCTTCAAAGTTTGACTGTGCCGACAAATATTAAGTATCAGTGACTACATTTGTGATACCTATATGTATATGTGTGTGTGTGAGTGTGTGTGTGTGTGTGTGTGTGCGTGTGTATATAACACAAATTATATTATTATTAATAATTGCAAGCATTACTGAATTATTAGTTAATTATAATAAGAATAATAGCAATTAGCTATAAGAATAATAGCAAATAGCAATAATAGCTCCTCTGTCGCTTTGGATAAAAGCGTCTGCAAAATGACTAAATGTAAATGTAAATGTAATGTAGCAATAACAATAATTATAATAAATCATTTTATAACATTTTAACAAGCTGGCAAAATCAGTTAGTGGATCGTTTTGTATTGTGTGTGAAATAAATTGTAATAATTAAATACAACATTATTAAATTATTTATTCAATAAAATAATAATAAAGCATCTTTATAGCAGCTTTAACTTTTAATAAGTTGATCATTGTCTAAATGTGGGGGAAAACCATCGTTACATTATTTATTAAATAAATAATCGAATACAATTATGTATAATTATTATAATAAATTATTATAGTTGCAAATTGAAATAAAATGAAATATATTGCTTAACTTTTAATATGTATTTTTAATATTGCACAACATTTTAATTTGATTTTGGTTTCAGATTTTAAACAAATTGAGTGCTATAATTGTAATAAAAAAATATATATCATATTTCTGGTATCTGTCATGTACAGTGAGAATTATACATTTGAAAAAAGGTAATAAATAACAGCAACAGCTGCTAAGGTCGTAACATTTGAAGATATTTAGCAAGGGCCTTTATTTTTGAGTGCGAGACATTTGCGTGATCTAAGTTTGCAGAAATTGAGAAGGAACTAATAACAGAGAGTTTTGAGAGAGTGTTGTTTCACACAGGCCAGCCTCACTAATGTCTTCAACAGATGGTAGAAACTTCAGCTCACAGAATACCAGCCAGACACCCTTTGATTGGCCGGCTCACGGCCGAGTATGTGTGCGTTTTATTTATTTACATGCTGCGTAGATAGAAGCTCAAACTGACGTCACACTTCCAGAAGGTTCTGCTATCTGCTTTAGCCTCTCTGTCTCTGTGCCATACCACCGACAGTCGTACGAAGTCGATTCAGCTGGAATTAGTTCGTGTTCAACTAAAAATAACTTATTCTTAATGCTCTGGCATGTTATTTTGAAATGCATATGTTACCAAACTGCTAATGCGTTGTGTAAATGTGATTGTTGGACAGCTGTTTAGTCAAATCAAGTCTTGTAATAGATAAGTTCCTGGTTTATTTGTGTTGGGGAAACCACATTAATAGTGTTTGCAGCTGGTGGAGATCTTCGCTTTTTACGTCATCGGTGACCAGGATGAATTGACGATGTCTGTCGGCGTATGATAGCGGAGGAAGACAAACCCAGAGCGTGTTTAACATTTAGGGGTGTGTTTGTGTGTGTGATACTGCTGAGGGACATCTGACTCCCTGCTGTTTTCCCCTCGAATTGACTGACCTGACCTCTCGCTCGCAGTGTTTGTTTAACAGGGCCCACACTTATTATGGAATTGGTTTCGACGAAATGGGTGTAAAAGTGCTACACATTTATATCGTCTCTACAAAAACATTAACTATTTATGGGGTTGGGGTCTTTGTGTGTGTGTGTGTGTGTGTGTTTTTGTAAGAAGGTAGGCTGTGTTCATTCAGCCAGGACACACAGTTAATCAAAAGTGACAAGACATTTGTAATGTTACATAAAATGACTGTTTCATATACATGCTGTTCTTTTGAACTTTCTATTCATCAAAAAAAAAAAAAGTATCATGATTTCTACAAAAATATTAAGCAGCACAATAAATTAGCCTATAACAATGATAAGTACATTTACAGCATATATTATTAAAATATTTCTGTATATTAACATTTTTATTTATATTTATATAATTTATTCATTTATTCATTTTCTACTGTTAATCCGGGGCCGGGTCGCGGGGTCAACAGTCTAAGCAGGGCCGCCCAGACTTCCCTCTCCCCAGACACTTCCTCCAGCTTTTCCGGGTGAACACCGAGGCGCTCCCAGGCCAGCAGAGAGACATAGTCTCTCCAGCGTGTCCTAGGTCTTCCCCAGGGCCTCCTCCCGGTGGGACATGCCTGGAACACCTCCATTGGGAGGCGTCCGGGAGGCATCCAGAACAGATGCCCAAGCCACCTCAGCTGGCTTCTCTCAATGTGGAGGAGCAGTGGGTTTACTCCGAGCTCCTCCCGAGTGACTGAACTCTTCACCCTATCTCTAAGGGAGCGCCCAGCCACCCCACGGAGGAAACTCATTTCAGCCGCTTGTATCCGGGATCTCATCCTTTTTAGTCATGACCCAAAGCTCATGACCATAGGTGAGAGTAGGAACGAAGATCGATCTGTAAATCAAGAGCTTCTCCTTCCGGATCAGCTCCTTCTTCACCATGACAGACCGGTACAGTGACCGCATTACTGCAGAAGCTGCACCGATCTGTCGATTTCTCGTTCCATTCTTCTCCCTCACTCATGAACAAGACCCCAAGATACTGAAACTCCCCCACCTGAGGCAGGAAGTCCTAACAGATCGCTGTATTGCTGTATTGTTCAGAAACGTAAACCGGTCTTTTCGTGTATATATCACAAAATAAAAATAATGATCAGAAAGTATTTCATTTCAACCGCGGAACACACCATATTAAGTTTAAGTCCACCGATGTTTATCTACTCTTCTGTCTGATTGGTGGTTAAGAGTAATTAACTTTAGCGCTAAAATCCATGCATACAGACATTACAGATTTACTCGTGGCAAAGCAAGTACTTTAAAGGAATTCCTTAGCTTATTACCGTTACTGTGGCAACCAGGAAGTGCACGGCTTGAGCACATTTTTATATTGACTTATATTGAAAAGGTTTCAATTCAGTCGATCTTTTTTCCCCGTTTTAATATGGATCTCTATGGAGACGGGCTGTAGACGGCGGATAGCGGCGGCAGCACATTATATACGAGTTCTGATTGGTCAGATCGCCTGTCAATCAAGCTCCATGCGAACGGCCAGTTGTAAAGGCTTCGCATAAAAGCGTTTTTTGGATGCTTAGAAGAGAAGTCATTTCAATTTCCAAAGACGTTTAAGCCCTGTGTGGCCATCCAAATCCATCTGCTGGTCACAACTGCATAACGCTCTCCTAAAGTGCTGGTTGCAGAGATAATTGAACATTTAGCCACAGAAACTGTCAAAAAGGCTTTATTTTGGTCGCAGCAGACAGACATGGCGACAGGCGTCAGATGAGAGCAGGTTAATGACCGGCTGCACCGGAATGGCCGGTGTCCTGACATGCTCGCCTACGCAGCCCAGATAAAGACACTCATCATCCGAGTGTATGCGGACGGGGGGGGTCACACGGGTTACTGTAGATCCATAAAGTCGTCAGATGAATTTCTCTCGCACTGATGTGACTCGTTAATCGATACTCGGCTAATCAATTGAGTGACAGCCTGTCAGGGCCGATTCCGCATGGGCTGAAAGCAGCTGCGGTCAGATGCATTAGAGCGGAGGGCTTTCCTGTGCACTCAATACTGTCCGCTGGAATGAGAACAGGGTGTTTCCTCTATCTGCTGTGAAACTGAGAGAATGAACCAGAACTGGAGGTGCCAGTTCATTTTCAAATGCAAATATCGTAATATCGTTTTGTGTACACCCATGCTAGGTGTTTATGTTGATCTATGAAAAGTGCGTGTCTACTTTGTAAAACAGGGATAAAACTTTAATGTTATATTATATAAGTAGTTTTTACCAATATTTAGATGCCATTCAAATTTATAATTTATATCTTGAATTTGTTAACACCTTTGTATTTTTTTTGTTAGTAATGTTAATTACTTTCGTTAGTCATTTTTAATTAGCTCTTTTAAGTTCCTTTATGTTTTAGTTTTCTCTTTTTTTTCCTCCGCTGTCAAACAATTATTTTGTGATTAATCGCTAAATACACAGACATGCAGAACATATGCATTTACATTTATACATTTGTATTAATATAATTTGTATTATATCTAAATATATTTAATTTATAAACATAACACATTTTTCTAAATATATACATGCATATTTAGGCATAATAAATATACATAGTACACAAACTTTTATTTTGGATGTGAATAATAATATAATATATATTAAGCACATTTGGGAAAACACAATGTTAATAAATAACATATTTATGCATATTTGTTTTATTTTATTTTATTTACTTGCATAAATCTAACAGACATGTCCCCTTTCTTTTCTTCTCGTGTTCTTCGTCTCTCTCTGTTATTCTCAGGGTCGTTGTTCCAGAGAGAACTGTAAGTACCTGCACCCTCCTCCTCACCTGAAGACGCAGCTGGAGATTAATGGCCGTAACAATCTGATCCAGCAAAAGAACATGGCAATGCTCGCCCAGCAGATGCAGCTAGCCAATGCCATCATGCCAGGAAGTCAGCTTCAGCCAATGGTGAGGCTCCATTCTTGTGACCTCAAGAGGCCGTTCTATACATAAGCATTTTCTGTAAATGTTAGTCTAATGTTAGTCTAATGTCTTTTATTATATACTAACTTAGGTTTTTGTTATTTTTATATATATATATATATATATATATATATATATATATATATATATATATATATATATATATATATATATATATACACAGTATTCCCAAAAAGTAAAAAAAGTAGTTATACTAATATGTGTGTGATACTTAAATACTTATTAAAATAATAATTCATAAAACACAATTATGTACTGCAGTGGTTCTTTTTATAACTGTACTCAAATAACAGTGCTTATTTTTTTGACCCTTGACTATATCATTTGCATAAGTCACAGAAACAGAAAGTGGATTTATAGCAGCGTCCCTATATCAGTTTCATGTTATTTTCGGTCTGTTTCAGCCTATGTTTTCGGTCACCCCAAGCCTTGCAACCAACGCCAGTGCAGCTGCTGCAGCGGCCGCCGCAGCTGCGTTTAATCCGTACCTGGGCCCAGTGTCTCCTGGGCTGATGCCCGCAGAGATCCTGCCCAGCGCACCTGTGCTGATGGCGGGCAGCCCTGCTGTGGCATCCGTGCCGTCCGCTGCCAACGCCGCAGCTGCTGCTGCTTCAGCGGCGGCCGCCCAGAAACTCCTCAGAACAGACCGACTGGAGGTATGAGGTCACCACAGAGCCAGTTACGTCACGACACACCGCAAATATCTTTCTTTCACACCTATACGCGTTTCAATTTTTATCTGCGTGCAAGTCGATGGCAAGTAAGAAACAAAGGGGCTGCTGCCCTCTGCTGACCACTGAAAGGAAAAACACATCTCCAGATAGTGCTACAATACCGGCTGCGTGTTCAATTAAATAATGTTACAAAGTGCACAGTGTGTACTATATGCTGCCAACCGTTTTAAAAATACGCTTAGGATGTAGTATGTACTGTTAAGTGCTTTTATCTGCAGTATGCTACACTACTAAATATGGGTTTAATTTATGGGTTTATTATTATTATGTTTTAACGCAATTCATTAGTTATTTAAGTTTTCAAACAATTAATTATTACTTAATACTTTTGGAAATGGAAAATGGAAATTGTATGTTTTTTTATATTATTATTAATATAAATTATTATAATATAATTGATAATTATATCATAATGTATTCATGGTTTATATGTATAAAACAAGCTAAGTTGGTATAAAATATGGGTAAAATGTTTTAACAATTATTATAACGTATAATGATTATTAACAGAATTTGTTATGAATCTCATTTTGTATTTTTTTATATTTGTAAAATAACATCAATTGGGATCGTTTTAAAACATGTGAATTGTTTTATATATTATAAATATATTATTATGAGTGCATCGCATTGCGGAGTACAATATTTTATGCAGTGTGCATTTTAGCAATATTTTCAGTTCTGTTTAATAACCGGAGTTACGGACCGCAGCTTTAAATTAAAGATTGCAGGGTTTTTTGTTAATGAAACCTCGGCTAATTAGTCGACAATTCAGCAAAATAGACTTTTTTTAGTCCCTCGCTATGCCGAACAATGCGTTAGAGCTGTGTGTGTTTTCAGGTGTGTCGTGAATACCAGCGTGGCAACTGCTCTCGTGGAGAGACGGACTGCAGGTTTGCCCACCCTGCCGACAGCACAATGATCGACCCCAGTGATAACACAGTGACGGTGTGTATGGATTACATAAAGGGCCGCTGCTCCAGAGACAAGTGCAAATACTTCCACCCTCCTGCGCACCTGCAGGCCAAGATCAAAGCGGCCCAGCACCAGGTCAATCAGGCCACGGCCGCCGCTGCCATGGTGAGCACGTCCTCTGCTGCACATCACACGCACATATTCATGTAATACTGTTCTCATGCATCATACTGTTTGTGGAATTAACACTTTCTTAGATGCTCTATATTTGACCTTGGGTTAACATTGACATTTCTGTGCCATTTTAAAGGTTGCATTTAAAGCACTGGTCTCAAGCTCAGTTCCAGAGCTCCAACACTAGTCAAACACACCTGATCCAGCTTAACAAGGCCTAGAAATTTCCAGACGGGTGTGATTTGGAGCTGGTTGAAGCTAAAATGCGGTCATCCAGGAACTGAGTTTAAGACCACTGATTTAAAGGAATTGTTCACACAAAAAAGAAAATGTACTCACCGTCAGGCCACCCTAAATGTGGAATTTTTTTTGTTCATCGAGAAAAATTTGCAGAAGGTATAGTGCATTATATAGTTTGCTCGCTAATGGATCCTCTGCAGTGAATGGGTGCCGTCAGAATGAGAGTCTAAACAGCTGATAAAAACAGCACAGTTATCCACAAGTAATCCACACAAGAACATCTTTTAAAGTGAAAAGCTGCACGTTTGTAAGAAATGATCTCTTGTCTGAATTAGGACAGAAGTAGGCACAGATCAAGCACAGTTTACAAGCACAAACAGGCATAAAGGGCTGATTTGATGTGAGAGGACAATAGACTATGGACTTGAGGAAGCGTTATTATGGTTTATAAAAATAATAATAATGGATTGAGTCTTACAAACACGCTGCTTTTATTTTTACCTCTTAAGACAATAATTGATGGACTGGAGTCATTTTGTGGATTATTTCGATGTTTTTGTCAGCTGTTTGGACTTCTGACGGCACCCATTCACTTCAGAGGATCCTATGGGGAGCAAGTGATGTAATGCTAAAATTCTCCAAATCTGTTCCGATGAACTGACAAACTCATCTACATCTTGGATGGCCTTTATTTGAGTGTATTTTAAGCGGACTTAAATATTTGGTTAAACTATTACTTTAAAGAAAAAGTACCTTTAAATAAGTATTAAAAAATGTTTTCGTACAAATTGTGTAGGGATAGTGTACTTTATTGGTATGTATTTGGTTTTGGGTGGTATATATTATATAGTTTTAGGTTTTTACAATATATTTGATGAATGATTGTTTCTTATGGACTATTTTTGATAGAGTTCTGTATAAGATATTTTATACCTACGAGTCATTGCCATCCCCATTTAAACTGCGTTTAATACGTAATTTCATCATCCTGTCGCTAAGATGGCAGCGTCCTAGTTATTTCTATGTAACATTTCTCCACATTAAATGTATGTTTGCAATCCAGTGCAATGTTTTCCACTGTTGACGTATTACAAGTATGTTTACTGTCAATGAAACCCTGTTAATGTTACCACAATTGATGTACTTGTTAATTGAATCTCAGTACAGAGTTTTCTAAAACAGAATGGACTGTATTTCTGCATGCCTTAGTCCTGATATCCCCCTGTATACTGCATTCCAATGATTTGTTTTTATTTGTTTTTTTTCTCACCTACCCAAAATGCACTGCTGCCCCCATGATGCACCTCTGCTTGCTGTTTATGTTAATGCGCTTGAACCCCATTGGCCCATTGCCATCATGTGCTCGCTGCCTGCTAATTAAGACTCAGTCGGCTGTCAAATCACTGAAGCGACCCCTCGAAGCCACCTTTGACCTGGTACTATGACCTTTCACCTTTTTGCTTGGCATGTTGCTTTATTGTAGTGTCTTAACAACAGAAGAAAGATAATTTGCAAGCATAGTCCTTTTGTTATCTGTTTATTTAATGCCTCTGTTGTGTTCTGTGTTACCATGTCGTGTGATCAGCTGACTGCGGCGAGCATATTGATAACAGATGTGCCCGTCTGCCGCAATCAGATCATCACACGTGTGTTATTCCAGGGCGTGAGGACAGGGCCAGATGTTCTAAACTCTAGTGACATGGCTTCTATGTGTTTATGTTCAGTATGCATGTTTAGTATCTCTGTGTAGTGCATGTGTCTATGGGAGGGGTAGCAGCAGAAGAATACTAAAGCTCCACCATTAAAGCAACAGAAAAGTTCTAGTCTCTTTCTCACACTTATCATGGAGTGAGCAGTGCAGTTTATTTTCCTTTTTTTCTTTTTCTTTTTTTTTTTTTCCTTTACGAGTTATTTCCGTCACTTTTGTCTGCTGTACATTTGAGTAGTGCTACGCTTGCTTCATTTGCATTGAGTTAGAAGTATGGATGTTGTAATGTTAATGAATTAATACTCTCCTGATGTTAAACTAATAATGTAAATTACAGATGCTCAGTGCTAATTTTAGTTTTATAGCAAGAGAAACTGGCTCTTTGGCTTTTGCTTGTGCCGTAGACATGTATTAGCTGCCGCTTGCTTGCTTGTTTGTCAGAATCGAGCCCTGTGATGTTTTGCCCTCTGATGATAATTCTGTCTTTTTCTTGTTCCTTTCCTGTCTTTACTCTCTTCTACACGTCCCGACCCGTTCCCCATGTCCTCCACCCTTCCCCTTCCCTGTGGTCTTATTGGAGCAGGGAATTCCTCACAGTGTCATGCCACCTTTACCAAAGCGACCTGCGCTTGAGAAAGCCAACGGTGCCACGAGCATGTTCAGTACTGGCATGCTCCAGTACCAGCAGGCTTTGGCCAACATGCAGTTTCAGCAGCAAGCTGCCTTTATTCCGTCAGGTAGGGCTTCTCATCAACCCTGACCACTGCTTGATCTCACCTTTGACCTTTCTAAACCATTAGGGATGCACAAAGACATGGGATAATTATCTATTTTTAAGAGACAGGGTTCCCGCAGCCATGCCAAAAAACAAAACGGTAACAAAGTAGTAACAGGGTAGGTTGATTTTTGTTTATAATATAATACGTATCTTGTATATATATATATATATATATATATATATATATATATATATATATATATATATATATATATATATATATATATATTAATTGTATACATAAGAGTATATATATATAATAATAATAATAATAATTTTTTATTTATATATACTGTATATATATAAAGAGAGAGAGAGAGTAGTCAGAGTAGTCATTTGAAGATAAAAAGTTAATAAAATGCATTTTGACAAGAAGTTTCAGCTTTTAGTGCAACTTTGATGAAATTATATATTATATATATAATTGGCTATTATATATTTCATGTATTACTTACTATTATACATATATATAGTATGAAATATGTGTTAATACTCACCCTACCTAATCATTTTTATATAGTATAGTATGCTATCATTTGTATTAATAATATACATTTCTCTAATTTTGTAATTTAACAAATTATATATCATAGTATTTTAATTTTTGTAACATTGAAGTAACCTCTAATTGCTAGTTTTATAAATACAGTATAACACAGTATAGTATAATATAATTTAGCGTAATACAAATAAAATAAAATACAGTTATATATTATAAATGTTTCTTTAAATAGTTTAAATGTTCTACTTTACAATTACTTTATACACGCACACATTTATATATAGTACATACTGTATGTATGAATATAATACATTGATTATAATATAATATTATGCCAATGATTGTCATTATAATATAGTATACAATGCTATAAATACTATTAGATGGACGGATGAATTCTAAATGAATTTTAAAAATCTATATCCAAGAAAAAAAAAAGACATAGAAAAAAACATTTGGTCCAAAGGTGTGGGAACCTTGCACTTCATGCAACGTTAACTGAACAATAAGAACTGGGGCTGTCTGTCAGTTTCTCTGTATCACCTCATCATTGTATCACATTTCTACTCTGAAACATACCTGTAGTTGAGCTCATGGCTTTCACTGCAAAATAGAGTTGCCAATAACCCTGGGATGCCCCTCAGTCATACTAACGTCTGCTATGGTGACACGTACACAAGTTTCTGTGAGCTCACAAATACATGTGCTCCCTTCCTGAGTTCACGGTTTTATCAACTAATCTGTCTCTTATGGACATCATGCTGTATCACTGTAATGATTATTGTCTTCCTTTAATTATGATTTCTTCACTCTAACCAACCTTGTGATGGGCTGTTGTGATTCTTCTCCCTTTCCAATCCACTTCCTGTTGCAATGCATGATGGGCAGGCTCAATATTGTGCATGACCCCTGCAGCGAGCGTGGGTAGGTTTCTAGACTTCCTCCTCTTAGTTGTTCTAACGCCCTCAAAATCCACAAGGGCGAAAAACTGGCCTCGATAAGCAGGCATCTCTGTGAGCGCTTCACTTACGAAGCATCTGCGATTTGAAGTTAAAGTCAACATTTTTTCAGTAAAACGACACACTTCCAGGTGAAACGCAATATTCAAGAATAAATTGATTCATTCAATTGCACCGGATTAAAAAGTGAAAAGTGGCTTTAATCACGAAAGTTGCCAAGTTGGAGGAAGCGGACGAAAACTAATCGTCGCGTTAACATGCGCCAGTGCGTCATGCAAATTCGATTATTGTATATTATTATTACGTTTTGAATTCATGTTGACTTTAAATACAAACAAATATGGTTTCTTTCACTGTAAGTTGTAATTGTAGTATTCTGTGTCCATTCGTTTGTGGGTTTTGGTGGCTTTTTAAAGAGCTGTTTCACCTAAAAAGGAAAATTCTGTCATTTATTCTCATTCATGAAAAACAAAAGGATAAAGTTTGAGTGTATAATGTTGCTGTGCAAGTTTAAAAATGTGAAATGAAGAATAGTATTTGAGTCTTTTTAAAATAATAACAAATAATATATATGTTTTTGTCTTAATAATATGATCGTTAATATAACTATAATAATAATTGTAATAATATATGTTTAATATTTATATATATATTTTGTATTTATTATAATAATATAAATATTAACTATAAAGGTTTGTATGGTATATAATATATGATGATACTGTAAATAATTCAGTGTAACAATTACTGTACACTGCGTATGTACTTTTGTCAAACCTAAATATTATTTGATCATTATTAATATAAAATTGTATTGTACAATTCTGTTACATGGGTTTGCGTGTGACAGTGTTTTAATATCTCATAGAAATTATAGTGTTCGCACACACACACACACATATATATAAAAATTACATATATTTTATAATATTTAGGTTTGTAATTCTGGAATTTTCATTTTTGGGTGAACTATCCCTTTAAATCCTCACACTGAATTGAACAGTTTGTAGTTGATACTGTTTTTCTCTGCAGTTGTTTTGTGCTCAGATAATCAGTGTTGAGCATGATGTTCAAGTAACAGAAAACGCGAGAAGGGTTAAATGTTAAAGTAGTACATGGAGGCTGAAACCTAAATGCAAAGTTTATGAGATGCCATGCCTTTGTTTCCTTCTCCTTGTAGCTCTTGATGTGTTGGCTCATATGACACTTTACCTGCCCTTATGTCTTCTTTAGAACAATCTCTCTTGCCACAACTTTTGGTTTGCCGTTTGCTGATATCACCTTCAATGCTCACTTTTCTTTCCATACCCCTCTGTGTCCACTCACTCATCATGTTTGTGCACCTGTTGGCCACACTCCCTGTATGTGTGCTTATACCATTTTCCCTCTGAAAAGTTCCCATGATGCACGGCGCTTCCCCGGCCGCTGTGTCCGCAGCAACCACATCTGCCACAAGTGTTCCCTTCGCATCTGCATCAGCCAATCAGGTTTGCTCTTTTATGGCCTTTTCTCTCTCTCTCTCTCTCTCTCTCTCTCTCTCACACACACACACACATGCACCCACCCTCTCTTTCTGTCTGATGGATGTTTCAGAGTGCCGGGGGCCCTTTATAGCGATCTCTCCCCCTTGTTGGCCTACACAGGTTTTTGATAAGTCGTACACTTTTTGTGGTTCTTCAAACAAACAGATTTGCAGCGATAACATGCATTTGACCTGTAATTTTCTCACTGCATACATTGGTTGCGAAAAACGAGAGACTCCGCTATGAAGGCAAAGCTATGCATTAAGTAAACCGAGTTGTTTGAAGTGTATTCTGTGCAGGTTTTATGCACTAGAAAATTATCTGAAATTGCCTGAGCGCTGTGAAAATGGTGTAAAAATGTAATTGAAGCGCAAGAAAAAACTGAAATTGCTCTTAAAGCACCGTTACAGTAGCATTTCTTGTTATATTTGACGGTTATAAATAGCATTTTAATATTGGTTTTTTTGTCCTTTTTTATTTTGAGGACTCTTCTCTATCAAAGCTGACTACCAACGAATACATGCAATTGGTATGTATGAGGTAGTTTTTCTTAGTCTTTTGCTTCAGGTACATCTTTGTCGGCTGTGAAGAATAAATTATTTCATTTTTTTCCCCCGCTTCACTTTGTTGTTTTGCTGATCAAGCAATGTAAAAAAAATCTGCTTAAAGGGTTTGTTCACCCCAGAATGAAAATTCTGTCTTTAATTACTCACCCTCATGTCGTTCCAAGCCCTCAAGACCTTCATACTTCTTAGGAACGCAAATAAAGATATTTTTATGACCCTCCATAGGCAGCAATAGATCAGAAATGGACCGAGCTGAAGTTGAGCCAGTGATGTCACATTGAGGGTTTTACCAAAATATTTTCTACTTTTCTGGCCCTGGATCATTTCAGTTGTGTTGCTGTCTAGAGAGCATCACGTAGCTGTTCGATTTCATCAAACATGACTTAATTTGTGCTCCGAAGATGAACGAAGGTCTTACAGGTCTAGAACGACATGAGGGTGAGTAATTAATGACAGAATTTTGTGAACTAACCCTTTAAAACTGCTCATATGAATGCTATCACATGTCTTTGTAATCAGTACAGACCAGCGTTACAGGTCACAGTGACAAAATAGTCTGTTCTAAATTATACCTTTTTTAAAAAAATGGGTTCTCTGTGGTTTGAAACATTAGATGTTAGTAGAGACTATAAAGCAGGTTTTGTAATACCTTCAGTTATCGAAATAAAAAGTGAAGGTCAACAAGTTGGAAAAATGGAATGTGCATGGGACACCACTGACTTCCTGCCTCACTTGAGAAAGATTTATACTAATAAGCAATGGTTCATCATTTTCCTGAATGGCATTTCTTAATTTGTGTTGTGTTTGACTCATTCTCTTCTTAACTGTCATGGGGAGGGAGTGAGGGTGAGGGAGAATATTTTAGTCTTTGAAATGATTTTTGTAAAAATAAAGGTCGTAATGAGTCTTGTTTCATGCATTTTTTCTCCGTTCATCTTCAGATTCCAATAATATCTGCAGAGCATCTGACTAGTCACAAGTACTTGACGCAGATGTAGTTCCAGTCCACAACAGTAAGTGATTTTTGTTGAAATTTTCCAGAAACATGCTGAATCTGTGCTCTGTCTGTCTGAGAAATTTAAATGTAATAGTTTGATTAAAAATAAAACGTTACTCAACTTTGGCCATTATTTTCTCTCATGTCATTCCAAACTCATGTGTGGTTGTGGTTGTTTTCAATAGAGCCTTAAAGGAAAATTCTGTTATCAAAAGTTTTTCAAGCTACAACCTGTGACAGTTTGGTTACAAAACATAAGAACCACTTTTATTTTTATTGCAGATGACAGAGTAACTTTCATTGTGTTGAAAAAAAAAGAGAATGATTTAAATGACATACAAGTTTAAGTCTGTTCATCACACAAACTATTATGTGGCTTCAGAACAGTTAAAAAGCTGAGTTAAAGTTTTTACACCTAAAAATTAACATTCTGCCATCATTTTAGTCACCCTCGAGTTGTTCCAAACCTGTACAAGTTTCTTTCTTCCATTAAACACGAAAGAAGATATTTCGGAGAATGTAATCATCAAACAATTGATGATAGCCACGGACTTCCACAGTACTGAAAAGATAACTATGGAAGTCAAAAGCAGTTTGGTTTTGTTTATTCCTGCTATGGCACAACTCAGCCAATAGTATAACAGTATGCCATTGACAATGCTGTGTAAATGCATTCATGCCAACTCTGGGCAGCATTAAACTGTGTAAAGACACGGATTTCTAAGCCTCCTGATTTGGCATTCGAACACAATTTGATGTCAAATGAACTGTGACTTTTATGCCGCTTTTATAAACTTGTCATTGTGCGGAAGAGAATGTTTCGACATTCATTTGATTGAACTCTCACTTATTTTCGAGTGTTGTAAATATGCCCTTTTTCTTTTTCACAGATCAAAGGAATGTGCTGTTGCCCTGGACAAAAGGCAAAGAAACAAAAAATTCAAAATTTTATCGTCAAGATCACCGCCGGATAGAATATAGTATGAAGATTAGAATTTGTTCATACATGATGGTAGGGTTTTACTGGCGTGAAACTGAATGTCCTCCCACATGATGTGTAGAAATTGAGTGAAATACGTCGCTATGTCAGACAGGGCGGCATTTTTACTCTCAAGCTGGATTAGTAAAAGAAAAGTTCTTTTCATGACACCGTTTTGGCATGTTAGTAGACCAAGAGATATTTTATTTTATTTTTTTGTGATTCACACCTTGATTTTCTTTCCTCGAAATTTGTCCGAAGGTTTACAAAGTTACAAAAGGTGCACCTTGAATTAAATGGCGAATCGAACGTCGATACGGCACAAAACATCCAGCAAAATAATTCAACGTACGTAGTTTTCTCTATCTTTAGTTCTGGCTTCTAGTCCAACTAGATTGTAAGCGCAGAGTTCGAGATTGACGGATGAATGTTTTGGGTAGAAACCGATCACCTGAGACCTTTCAAAAGCACATTCTTGCAAGCTTTATGTACCATAACCACCGGCTGAATACCAGACACCGATCTAGAGTGTTATATCAACAGTGTTATTATGTTTACCAGAGATTAATGTTTTTTACAGCGCTTGTTTTTATACATAATTTCACAAGTGTGTGGGTTTTTTATGAAACGTGCCATTTTTATTTGTCGATCATCCATTAGGCCTTGTAGAACTATGAAGCCTTTTTGACTCCTATGAGAACAGGGTTGCCTTGTTCCTAATGCCCTGTTTCTTTATATTGCCTTGATCGAGAGAATGTGGCGTTGGAAGGTAATCGAGAGTCACGTAAGAAGAACGTCAAGGTAGCGTAGATTCGTCAGTCTCGCGTGGAAACGAGCGACCGCGTTCCAGTCTTCGCCGTAACGGTGTGAGGACTCTAAAATTCTTGCTGGAAAAGCACTGCTTGAGTATTTCGTTACAGATTGTGAGTTTGAGACTAGGTACACGGAAGGACGAGGTTAGCGTTGGGTCAGGGTTTGTCTTCAGTTCTCATCTGTGTTGATTTTTGAGTTGTTTTTCGAAAATCTCGCCACCGCTGGATGACGTAAAAGAGGAGCGGAGAATATAATGAGATGTTGTTTTTCAAATTAAGTTGTGCCAAAGTCTTTTTTCCTCTTTTTATTTAAATGTGTTTCGACGGGGTATACCGATCACAGAAGGCGAATAATTTGTATAGCTTCGTTTTACGTACAAGGCTGCTTGTCAACCAGGAAAGAGACGTTCACATCAAGGTACCCAAGTTACTCGCGAGGGTTTTAGCATCACGACCAGACTCAAGAGGAAATGAATCCCGAGTTCACTTGAGTCTGGATTTCAGCCTGGTTTAGGTGCACAGACTTGAAAGGATGCACACCATTGCCGTTTCCTCACTAAAGCCTTATATTTCAGTGTTTGAACCCACACAAACATTCTCTCAATCACAAATGGGAAATTACAGCGGATGAGATTTTATTCTTCACACTTATTTTATGTGTATATTAATCATGTTACACTTAACGTTCACTCTGTTTCAAAGCCTTTGTTAGAAATATATTGTGTTGTTTGCATATAAAGATTTTTTTTTTTTTGTATTTGACTATTGTCATAGAACTGTTTTAGAACGTAGGGAATGAAATATTGTTTTTCTTACTGTCACTTTCTTTTACATCTTGTTAATTTCATAATGTTTAGCTAGTAGTGTTGTACTTTTAATTCTTCATGTTAGTTTTCATGGTAGAATGTTTGAAATTTCAAGGATTTTGGTTTTGAATTTGTTGAACAAAATGTTTTATCTTGTCTTAAAACAGAGCGACGGAAAGAGAGTTTATTTGTAGCCTTGGCAAGGTTGATATTTTAACCCTTTATTTTGTGTCGAATCAAGACCACGTCTACAATTAGCTGGTTAAATTATCAATTGTACATGCTAGAGTAAAAGAAGTTATTTTCTACTGTATGCATTTCAGAATTTAAAAAAAATCGTCTTGTAATATTTCAAGAAACGAAAAAAAAAAAAACATCCCTCAATGTCAGGCCAAAATGAGCAGCAACTTGTCTCCAGAGATTTCAGAATATTTAAAGACGTAAAATAAAGGAGGGAGGTCACAGGGTCGGGCCTCGAGCTGCAAACGAGAGAGAGAGCCATAACTTAAGGGACGAAGGTTGACTTTTTGCACTTCTGTACATAGTCAATATAAAGAAAAGAAAAGGAACATGTATAATATTGAGATCTTATTTTGAATAATAAAAGATTCTATAACTATGAGAAATTTTCTTAGGATAATTTAAGAATTAGAGTAATAGTCCAGCTAACAAATGATGCTTGCAGAAATATGGCACAGCTCTTTTATTATCATTTCCGGCCATCACGTTCAGAAAAAAATATAAATAAAGCTCCGCGTTGCCTGCATACAGTACCGACACGTACCGAGAGTCTCAAAAATTGGCAGTACACTCCGCCTCGTCATGATTTTCACTGTGGGGAATTGGTTTTGTTTACAAATAGATACTACACCTTCAAAAACACAGTATTTGTCATATTATGATGGACATAAATAATGCATGGAAAAAAAATTAACCGAGTAAAATTCTCATAATAGATAAGTACGTAGATAAGTTAATTTCTCACAGTACCGTAACTGTCATTGCCACAGCATAGTGTAAATCAAGTATCTCGATCGATATCTGAGCCTGAATTAAGGCACGTTCACCGATAATCCATCTGAATATAACCGTAAGAACAGTACAATTATTAAGAAGGCCTTCAAACCCACTCTAGATGCTAGCAAAAGACGTCCACTTAACACACGATGACAGAAGAGTTGCTTTGTTACTTGGTAACGTGCCTTCAGCAGGAAAAGGACACCAACCACACACAAAAAAAACAACAACAAAATGAATGTAACTGTCAAATCCTCCGCTGAGGTCAGCGTTTTACTCATTTGAGGTTGCTGCACAAGAGCTATTAAACCAAAGCATCACTTTCCTTCACTAAACGCAATGCCTAAAAGCTGGTGGGCCGTTATGGACGGCGAAACCATTGGTGGTCCTGCCTGCTGAAAGCACTTGCTTGGATGCTTAACGCCCTCCATTGAATCTTACACCTGCCCTTTGCTTATAGTTGCTGTAAGATATTGTGCTGCATTCTAAAAGACTTGTTTTATGCACATTTATTATTGTTAGAATTGACTCTTACTGTTATGAGTAAAAAAAAATCTTAATAAAAACAAAATGGATTTGCTCAAAAGGTGTTGTTGTTGTTTTGTACCTAAATGCAAGGAGGGCCGAGAGAGACGGTTTCAAAGAGAGTTCACATTCATGTATAATGAGGTTTGCTTAAAAGATTTTAGTCACACAATGTATTTTCTGAATATTGGACTTTTAGGTGTGTTCACATTTATCATTTCGAAGTTCCTTTTCTTTGTACTTGTCCGCATTGATTGATCAATGGTGTGTCTTGATAATTGATCTCCATTTGCTTTGTGTGTGTGTGTGTGTGTGTGTGTGTATGTAGTGTCATATAATTTTTCCTTGTTTTTCATATTACATCGTATTACTTCATATTACATCTCTTGCCTCTTGCTTTCAAAATATAGAGGAAATATAGCAAGAAAGCGTAGTCATCTTTGCACTATTGTATATAATATAATATAATATAATATGCTGAGGCTCCTCTATCTGTTTTTGAAAATTTCAGTTGTATTTATTTAATAATTTTTAAATGGCATAAATAAAATGGCATTTATTGTTAACATGGCACCATAATCCTAACAACAAGGACATTACTATTTTATTTCTTTATTTCAAATTGTTTCTCAATCAAAGAAACCCATTACAGCCTAAATGAAACACTTTTTATTGGTAATATGCATTGCTAAGAACTTCGCTTGAACAACTTTAAAGGTAATTTTCTCATTTTGAGTTTTTTTCGAAACATTGTATCTCAGACAAAAAATTTAGAAATTTTGAAATTACATATAAAGCCCTAAATGACTTAGCTCTTCAGTACTTGAGCAAGCTCTTATTGAATTTTAGTCCAGAGGAGAATTGGCCCCAACTGAGCCTGTTTTTTTTTCCTTCATTCTGTTACAGATGGGGTTTTAATTTCTTGCACCTCAGGCTTGCTTAGTAGGAGACACTTATTTACTAGCGTTTATCGTTGATTGGATTACAGAGTCTCTGCATTTAATAAATAAATGAATACATTACTATTTATCACCATCTATTTAGCACCCAAACTCTCCCTAACACTGTTCGAGAGGCAGACACACTCTGTCAGTTTAAATCCAGATTAAAGACCCATCTCTTTAACCTGGCTTACACACAACACACTAATACACTTCTATTATTCAAATCTGTTAAAGGATTGTTTGGCTGCAGTAATTAGATCAACTGAAACCGAGAATACACCCCATAACATGTACTTGTTATATCGAAAGAAGAACAGCATCTACGTTAATATTAGTCAGTTTCTTTCTTATTGTCTAAATATACGAGACCTAAAGTGTCTCATTTTTTTATGTGTTCATGCACGTAGTGTAACGGCTGGCTCGTAGGCCACGACAAAGGAGGAGTCAACACGTTGGATAACATTCAAAAAAAGAAAAAACATTTATAAAAGTAAGGAAAATTAGAGTAAAAGAAGACAAAACAACAGAAGGATGGATAACAAGCGCCTCTGAAGGGAGCACAACTGAAGGGAGCAGTTTAAATCTTCCGGAGGAAGCTCCTAACTCTTCTGTGTTTTTTTACATTCAAAACTTTGGTGCCCATTTACGTCTATCATATGACTGACAGACTTCAATGGTTTAAGTTCTAATGAAGAAACAAAAGGTACATACATCTCTTTCCATTCCACTTATATGTTACTGGTTCATTAACATTTAACATAGGATTACCATACTTAGCAGATATGAAAAAAGTATTAGTATCTATTGAGTTGAGGATATCTATGGTCTAAAAAGTAACTAATAACTAAACTAAAAGTACTAATTCTATTGTTTTCTTAAATACCAATTACTATTGGAATAAGCACTAGTATCTAATGAATAACTTCTGCAACTACAAAAGGGCTTAATAAAAATCAGCCCTAAGAATCGTATAAATAAGCAGCTAAACAATAAGCATGAGTAGCTAAAGAATAAGTACTAGTAATGAAAAATATACTATCATCTAAAAAATAAGTACTAGTAGCATGAAAATAGATATTATAGAACTTATAGATATATAATTTTTTTAAGCAGTTTAGCCAGAATGTCTGTGAAGCTGTGAGGTTGTCTTTGAAAATAAAGCAAAATGAAATAAAATTGTAATTCTTCTTGAGAAGACTGACACCTAGAGGGCATTATTATTTGAAGCTATTGCACACGTCTCTCAAACACATAACCAGGAAGTACTTAACCAGGAAACAAAAAACCTAAGCACTGACAGACCGCTGTATGTGCCTGTGTATACTTGCAGAAATGGCAGAAGGCAGTATTTCATGGGCTCAGGATCAGTTCAGCTGTCCGATCTGTCTGGATCTACTGAAAGATCCAGTGACCATCCCCTGTGGACACAGCTACTGCATGAACTGTATCACAGACTTCTGGAATCAAGATGATCAGAAGGGAGTCTACAGCTGCCCTGAGTGCCGACAGACCTTCAGTCCAAGACCTGCTTTAAACAAGAATGTGATGTTGGCTGAAATGGTGGAGAAACTGAAGAAGATCAAAGTCCAAACAGCTTGCCCTGATCCAAGTTATGCTGGACCTGGAGACGTAGAGTGTAACGTCTGCACAGGGAGAAAATATAAAGCTGTCAAGTCCTGTTTGTTGTGCCTGAACTCTTACTGTCAAATTCACCTCAAACAACACAACAGTTTCTTTAAAGATAAGAGGCACAATCTGATAAATGCCACTGGACGACTCGAGGAGAGGATCTGCCCTCAACATGACCGACTGCTGGAGATTTACTGTCGTACTGACCAACAATGTGTTTGTTTGCTGTGTACGATAAACGAACATACAAATCATGACACAGTTTCAGCTAAAGCAGAGAGGACTGAGAAACAGGTATGAACTGAGAGCACATTCAAAATTCCATACAAATATAACAGAGCGCTGTTGTTGATTACTGGTATCTGTTACAGAGACAACTGTTAGGCATTCAAAGAAATCTCCAGAAGAGAATCCACAAAAGAGAGAAAAAGATTCAGGAGCTGAAAGAGGCTGTGAAGTCGCATAAGGTGAGTTTTCTGCTTTTAAAAGAAAGGTGAGCAATGCTTACAGTTTTTTAGGACTTCGGTCATTCAGTCGTTGAAGAGCCCATTGCTGTGACTTTCCAGTCCCAGTGAAGCTGATTGTCTGTGTGTTTTAACAGCGCTCTGCACAGGCGGCAGTGGAGGACAGTGAGAGGATCTTCAATGAACTGATCCGCTCTATTAGGAGAAGCTACTCTGAGGTGACAAAGGTGATCAGAGATCAAGAAAAGGCTGAAGTGAGTCGAGCTGAAGGACTCTTGAAGCAACTGGAACTGGAGATTGATGATCTGAAGAAGAGAGACACCGAGCTAAATCGGCTTTCACACACAGATGATCACATCCATTTTCTACAGGTAACAGAGAAAAAGGAAATAGAATGATATTCTCAGGTTTTTGCAGATCATGATAATTCAGCACAGTGATATGCATAACATGTATACAAGCAATCATCTATTTGCCTAAACTCATTTTGTTCTTTGTCCCTCTGTAGAGTTTTCAGTCTCTTTCTGTTGTTCCCGAATCCACAAAAAACATCAATGTCAGTTCTCTTCTCTCTTATGATGATGTTGGTAAATCTGTCTCTATGCTAAGAGAGAAATT
This sequence comes from Puntigrus tetrazona, assembly GCF_018831695.1. Lineage (NCBI taxonomy): Eukaryota > Metazoa > Chordata > Actinopteri > Cypriniformes > Cyprinidae > Puntigrus > Puntigrus tetrazona. The sequence goes on from NC_056700.1 coordinate 23,628,461, forward strand.
TGAGGACATCTTCAAAGAGGAGATAAACAATATATCTGACAGAGGTATATTTATTGTAAAATATCCACAAAAACAAGCCAAGGTAAAATAAGTGGAATTGATATTGTTTGTACATGTGAATTAAACAGAATATGTCTGTTTGTTTTCGTCAGTGAAATACATAGATATTGTTGCATCATCAGAACTCAAGACCTTAGATGATTTCCTGCAATGTAAGTACTTTAACAAAAAGCATTCACAAACTGACAGACATTTATGAACACTCAAGAAATATAATTCAGTGGTGGAATTTACTATAGACATAGACTATGTTTTTATTTATTATCACCTGCAACTAATTTCTCACTTGCCAGTATTTAAAAGCCATCACCAAGTCTTTTTCTTCTTTTCTGCTCTAATCAGATTCCCAGCAGCTCACCCTGGATCCGAACACTGCACATAAATATCTCAGTCTTTCTGAAGGCAACAGAGCAGCTACATTCATTGGGGCTGACCAGCGGTATCCTGATCATCCGGACAGATTTCATGGTTTTTCTCAGGTGTTGTGTAGAGAGAGTGTGTGTGGACGCTGTTACTGGGAGGTGGAGTGGAGCGGGAGGGTTGGTGTGGGAATATCAGTGTCGTATAAAAGCATCGGCAGGAAAGGAGAGGGTGATGATTGTGCATTCGGATTTAATGATCATTCTTGGAGATTGTCATGCTCTGACTCCAGTTATGCATTCAGACACGATCAGAAAGCAGTTAATCTCCCTGTGTTCCCCAGCTCCTCTAGAATAGGAGTGTATGTGGATCACAGAGCAGGCATTCTGTCTTTCTACAGCGTCTCTGACACAATGACCCTCATCCACAGAGTCCAGACCACATTCACTCAGCCGCTCTATCCGGGGTTTGCCATCAATTTAGGATCAACAGTGAAGCTGTCATCTTTAAAATTCTATGAATAGTGGCATATTAAACTTCATAATAAAAATAAATGGGTATGGTTATCACATTTTTCTCCCATCTTATAATTATCTGGAATGGAACTGCACAAACAGTATTATTATTTTGGGGGAAACTAATTGATAAATTGTATAGGTATGGGTGTCCTGGTTAACTTGCTGCTAGTCTTCACAAAGATACTTCTCTGAAGAGTTCTGGTAGTCTCTGAACTCTTAATTTTTAAGCATTTGCATTTAACTTGGATGTCTTATGAAATTTGCTCTAAAATAAACTACTACTTGCATCAGACCTTGACAGTATTTTACAAAATGCTTAAGTAAAATAGATTCTTGTTTGTTTTAATATTAAGGACATTGATTTTATAAATGTGTTCAACTTTTAGCACCAAAACATTAAAGCAGTGGTTTTAGTTGGTCAAAGGTGCAGTGGTTTTAGACTCAAAATAGCAACGCTCCATGAACAGTGCACCTGAACACACTTAGTTTTCAGACATTATTCAGACCAGGACCCTTTTCAGACCTCTCAGGAAGATATCGTTGTGTTTGGTTATGTTGGGCAATGTCTATAATATTTTCATGCAGAAGAATGTGCCTTTTCTTAGACTGTGGGCACTTTTGATAAGTTCTAAATATTTCAACATAAGTATACTGTCATAATCTTTTTCTTGTGTATAATGATAAACACAACTACAACTGCTTGTTTAAGCATAAGAAATTTAATTAAAGTTTATTAAACACACACACACACACACAAATTTTTTTATTGTTAAATGTAGTAATGTTCAGTTGAACAAAATAGGGTCGATTAATTGACAGTAATCAACTAAACTGTGTTATAAAAACCTTCAATTAAAAACTACAGGTCATTAATCTATATACGGTAAGTATACTAACTATACATTACAATTATAGCAACTGACTAAATATAAATTAAAAACTTCAAATGCTAAACAAAACACAAATATAATAATTACTTTAAGTTATAAATTAATTCGTTTTGTTTGGTCAGAGGAGAACTGCCCCCTGAGGAGAACTGTTATTTGCATAACAATAAATGCCTTTAACTGAATACACATAGTTAAAAAAAAAAACAGACAATGACAAAAAAATATTTAAGTAAAAAGTCTTTAATGACATAATCAGAAGACACAATAGTTAAACTAATGCACTAACAAGAACGGACAACTGAATACTGAAAAGACTACAACTTACATACCAAGCAAATGGTGAACACCATGAACCACCACAAATACAAAGGAAAACCAGATCTAACAAATACAAAAATTAAACTAAAAACAAGATAAATTCTATGACACTGAGATTGAACAACATGCAACTATACTCACACTATATACTATATACACTATATATTGCCATAGAATATATCTCCTACAAGAGGAGCTGTAAGTTATTTACAGCAGGTAATAAAACATTTTAAGAAAGCAAGTAAGCAAGTATGCTTTTTTAAATTTGTTTTTTACTAAAGTTACAAACATAACACAAGAAACTTTCTGAGGTGTTCCACTTAAGTAAAAATTTTAATGTCTGAGGAACCCAATGTATTCTTCATAGCACCTAGTTACAATGGTTAAGGTTACAATGATAAAGGTTTGGCAGATTCAGCAACCAAGGTCTTCACCCGCTCCATCACCCCCAACACCTCGCAGGGTGAGGAGGAAAGTGGCACCTGCCCTGCATGAGATGTATCACCTGAGAACTCTTTGCCCGTGTCCATGAGACCGACTCATCAGTGTGGACAATCCAGTGCTCGTGAGCATTCTTCTGGATAGAGCATGCCCTCATGCCATAGGGCAGGGGCGAGACTCTCCCTGCTTAGACATCTCACCTCGTTAGCGGTGCTGAATGTGAGCCGACAAACCTTACGTCTATAATACAGTTCCCACAAGGATCACCATTGTGGGGGGGTTTTCCTGTGAAAACATGGAGTGATGGTGTTCTCGCAGCATGGTGAAAAGCTGAAGAACAAAGGGGAATGACGCATGCGACCGCATTTATGTGCTGTGGACAGGTAGCCCCATCCGCGTCGTCATGCGTCATTGGCCTTTCAGGCGTGAATAGAGGTGTCTTCAGCAGATTGCGCAAGAGTGCGATATCCCATAGTCATGTGTTGAACTGAGTGAACCGAGGGAACATTTGAGAAATCTCAGTCTACTCCCTTAAATTATACTTTCACAGTTGATCCATAAACTCCAAACAGAAGACAGAGTGGCTGAATGAATGTGGTCTGGACTATGATTAGGCTATGTAAAAAATAAACATTATTATTAATATTATTTTCATTTGTTTATCTTCATTAAAACAATACAAATGTATTTACAGCTTACATTACAACAATATATCTACCAAGCATCCCACTAGATACTTATAAACTTGTAATATGTCACAATTATTCATAAAATCTATGGAGATGACAGTTTCACTTTTGATCCCGAATATATACTAAACCCCGGATAGAGCGGCTGAGTGAAAGTGGTCTGGACTCTGTGGATGAGGGTCATTGTGTCCGAGACGCTGTAGAAAGACAGAATCCCTGCTCTGTGATCCACATACACTCCTATTCTAGAGGAGCTGGAGACTACAGGGAGATTAGTCTTTATGCTATTGTGCAAAAATAAGTGACTACATTGAGAGCACTGAAATTTCCAGGACCCGTTTTTATATCCAAATAAACAATCTTTAGTTTCTCCCTTCCTGCGGATGCTCTTATACGACACTGATATTCCCACACCAACCCTCCCGCTCCACTTCACCTCCCAGTAACTGCGTCCACACACACTCTCTCTACACAACACCTGAGACCAAACATCAAATCTGTCTGGATGATCAGGATACGGCTGCTCTGTTTGAGTGTATGTAGCCACTCTTTTGCCCTCAGAGAGAAGAAGCCATATATATGAAGTGTTTGGATCCAGAGTTAACTGAAGGTAATCTGATGAAAATGAAAATTTTATTATATAGAGCTGCAGAGAAGAAGAAAGTATGTAATGTGTAATAAATCGTCTAATAATTGTACTGCACATAGAATCAAAAAGAAAATGTTCCAATACAAAACGTTTTGCGTGTTGGGTAGGTTTAGGAAAGCGGAAGGAGAACAGTATAAAGTCCACTGTGCTTATGGAATGTTCTCATAAAACTATGAAACCAGTCTGTGTTTTGTTGTGTGTGTGTGTGTGTGTGTGTGTGTGTGTGTGTGTGTGTGTGTGTGTATGTGTGTGTGTGTTTTTCAATGTTACTTACACTGTAGGAATTCCTCCCTTGTCCTGGGTTCATTGTTGGAAATAATTTCAGTGTATGTTACTACAAAAATAAACACATGTAGTTAATGTTGCTAAACACCTGTAATTCGTATTTCTAATTAGAATAGGTATAATTAATAATTTTAATACTTACATGAAACAAGTATTGTATTCTTTTTACTACTCCGGTTTCTTAAACACTAAACAAAATATATATATTCTCCTGTCACTGTACCTTTACCAAATAACCGCACTGTTTTCTCCTTACAGAACTCCTCCAGCATTACTTTCAAGTGAGAGACAGATTTTCTCACATCATCATAAGGGAGGACAGAGCTGACAGCAACTCCGGAACACCTGTATATATATATATATAACAAAACTGGTATATTTTGAAAGATATGGTCAAATGGATCTAATAGATGGACTGCTATGTTAGCATCTCATATAATGGTTTTGTTATAATTCACTTACAGTAAAATTTGAAAATAATTCTCTAGGCAAAAAACAATGCTTAGGACAACAGTCCTGCTACCTCTAAGAAAAAGATGTAATCATCTGTGTGTAGAAGCTGCTCCAGCTCTGCATCTCTCTTCCTCAGACCATAGATCTCTTGCTCTAGTTGCTTCAAGAATCCTTCGCCTCGATTCACTTCAGCCTTTTTCTGATTTCTGATCATCTTTATCACCTCAGAGCTGCTTCTTTTAACGGAACAGATCAGTTCATTGAAGATCCTCTCACTGTCCTTCACCGCAGCCTTTGCAGAGCGCTGTTAAAACACAACGGGTTTCAGAGGAACTGTAAAATGTGGTTCAACACCAACCAGGTCTGAGTCTCACCTTGTGAGTCGTAATAGCCTCTCTGAGCTCTTGAAACTTCTTCTCTCTCTCTTGGATACTCTGCTGACATTTTTCTCGCATCTCTCCAACCTGATTCTGAGGCGTGTAAACATTAAAAATCATCAATGATCGTCAATGCGGAAAGATCATTGGTTATCATTAGTTTGATATTTTCAAATACAGACTGCCTAACTGCAATCAACGTAGTTTACTTGAGCATACCTGTACTGCTTCAGCTGAAACAGTATCGTGATTTTTGTGCTCCTCCATCACACACGTCAAACAAACACATCGCTGGTCAGTTTGACAAAAAGCCTCCAGCAGTCGGTCGTGTTTAGAGCAGATCATCTCCTGTAGTCGTCCAGCATCGGCCAGTTTATGCCGCTTACTTGGATGGCATTCCTCATGGCAATCAAAGTGAGTTTGACAGTAAGTTTCCAGGCACACAAGACAGGACTTAATAGCTTTACGTTTCCTTCCGTCACAAACATCACACTCCACATCTCCAGGTTCAGCGTAACTGAGAGACTGTTCTTTTTTCTTCTTCAGTTTCTCCACCATTTCAGCCAACATCACATTTATGTTCAAAGCAGGTCTTGGACTGAAGGTCTGTCTGCACTGAGGGCAGCTGTAGACTCCCTTCTGATCTTCTTGATTCCAGCAGTCTGTGATACAGTTCATGCAGTAGCTGTGTCCACAGGGGATGGTGCGACTACTCAAATTTGCCTGTGTTTTACTGTCAGTAAAGAACATCTACTAGTTGTCAGTCTCAGGCTGAAGCCAAGGCAGAATGATGGAGCGGTAAGAGACTTTTTGTGAGGAAAGATTATCAGTTAGGCTTATCTACAATTGAACTGACCTGAACCACTAAAATACTGGCTTCTGCCATTTCACTTAGCATATCTGAAACATTGCGACTTTGTGTTTGCACTCTCCATGTGTTCCTCTTGTGTGTTCATCTGATCCTTGTGTTCTGCTCCTTTCCCTTTTGCCGGATTGTTGCATGCATTCTTTGTTTTTGATTCATGCATTTCTTGCTTGTCTGTTTTTATGGGCATATATCTATCTTTGTTATATTTATCTTTCCTCATCAGTAGCATTGTATTTAATTCCATGCCAGTTTAAGAATGTCCCTTTTTCCTGTAATTTTTCTTCAGTCTAGTTCCCCTCTTTATTTTTGCTTTATTTTTTTTAAACTCAATTTTTGTTTCTTTTTTATTATTATTATTATTATTATTATTGATTTATTTTGATATATATATAGAAGAATCATAGAAGAATAAACCAAAGAATAAAATATAAACTTATTGATTATGCTATTGTAGTTAAAATAGCCTAAATCACCACACAATAACGCCTTGTATTTAAACTACTTTTTTTTTTTTTCATTAAATGCATCAAAATAATTTGTGGTTTTAATGCATGATTTTACATTCTTTTTCTAAATTAAAAACTGGCACCCAGTATGAGGACTTGTACAATTGGTATAACTTGTATAATTATTGTACAACTGAACTTGTATAACTTGTATAATTATGTATGTAGGTATATAATTTTGTGTGTAGGAAGTGAAAATATGGAATGTGAATAATTTTAGTCAGGCTTGTGTCAAGCTCCGTTGAATCTATTCAGTAATGAACGTTTTGACTTCTTAATAACGTATCTTATTAAAATAAACAAAAAAAGTTTTTAGAAGCAGTTCTTCCATATATGTTCTTCGTTTGACAAACCCTTTTTTTGTGCACGTTTCAAAACAGGAAACGCTATTGAGAGAAACCACAAGGCTATGTGTTGTTAAGGAGTTGTCTGTATCGTATGTACGTGAAAGAACATGAAAGAAACCAGTATTTTAGTGGCTGAGGATCAGTTCAGCTGTCTGATCTGTCTGGATCTACTGAAGGATCCAGTGACCATCCCCTGTGGACACAGCTACTGCATGAACTGTATCACAGAGTGCTGGAATCAAGAAGATCAGAAGGGAGTTTACAGCTGCCCTCAGTGCAGACAGACCTTCAGTCCAAGACCTGCTTTAAACAAGAATGTGATTTTGGATGAAATGGTGGAAAGCCTGAGGAAGACAAGATCTGGTTTCAGTTATGCTGGACCTGGAGATGTTGAGTGTGATGTTTGTACTAGAAGGAAACGTAAAGCTGTAAAGTCTTGTCTGATGTGTCTAGAATCATACTGTCAAACTCACTTTGAGTGTCATGAGGAATCTCATACGAGGAAACGACACAAAGTGACCAATGCCACTGGACGAATCCAGGAGATCATCTGCCCCGAACATAACAGACTACTGGAGGTCTTTTGTCATTCTGACCAGAAGTGTATTTGTTTGATGTGTGTGATGAAGGAACACAAAGAACACGAAAATGTTTCAGCTGAAGCACAGAGGACAGAGAAACAGGTATGGACTGAAAAACCATATTAATAGGCTGTTGGTTTTTGCAGTTATTGTATCAAGCTGTTGGGTAGGCTAGTTAATGATATACCACACAAAAAGATAACCAAAAAAAAAACCTAATATTTACAACTATTTGTTCATCAGAAACAAGTTGAAGAGACAGTGATAATTATACAGAATAAACTTCAAGAGAGGCAAACAGAGCTTCAGAAGTTGAGAGAGTCTGTGCAGACACACAAGGTGAGTATAAGAAAAAAATAACTGTCCGACTGAACGGATTGACTGTAATGGGGTTTTTTGTGTTTTAAAAGCGTTCTGCACAGGCAGCCGTGGAGGACAGCGAGAGGATCTTCACTGAACTCATCCACTGCGTGAAGAGAAGACGCTCTGAGATGACACAGATGATCAGAGATCGAGAAAAGACTGAAGTGAGTCGAGCTGAAGGACTCTTAGAGCAACTGAAGCAGGAGATCGATGATCTGAAGAAGAGAGATGCCGAGCTGGAGCAGCTTGTACGCACAGAAAACCACATCCGTTTCCTACAGGTTTGTGAAGATTTACAGTTTTATAGAGCTCGTACTGCAGATTCTTTAACTGGCATTCGATTTGAGATTCCCTTGAGGCTTACTGTATAATGGCCAGTTGTTCTGATCAGTGCAAATGCTGTCGAGATTGTATTATAATGACTGTAGCACTTTCATCTATGTGATCTTAACTTTCTTGGAATGTATTAATTCCAATTAATGTTGTCTTTTCAGAGTTTTCCCTTTCTGTCTGTTCCTCCTGCATCTTCAGACAGCACCGGTGTCGGTTCTCTGCTCTCGTATGATGATGTGAGAAGCTCTGTCTCTATAATAAGAACAAAATTTTTGAATTTCTGCAGAGAGGGTATATAGAAAATATAAATGGTGGTGGAGGTAAAGTATAGACTCATCTTGTAAAATAAGTTAATATATAAATATTGTTTGGATGCGAGTAGTAAAAACATTATACTTGTTCTTAATACATTATTGGTATTGATTAGTAGTAATATTATAATGGTAATAGTTTAATATTATTGATATCTTTATTAGATATCTGTATGTTTGTGTATAGTGAATATTGAAATCCATCACTGAACCCCAAAGAGAGCACTTCTTACATTGTAAGTGTTACAAATAATAATTCAAATAAAACAAACGCTAGACACATTTATACATTTTTAAAGGTGATGTTTTTAACTCCAACCAGTGGCAGACAATGGGAATATCTCATATTTAAAATTTTTTGTTATTTAGTAATTCTGTCTCACTAGTGTCAATTTTTTAAATACATTTTTATTAAACTGTTTCATACCGTTTTCTGTAATAGATCAGTGATCTATTTTTGCTACTCGTTGCTATATGTTCCGACAGATTTTTCAAGAGGTGAAATTGTAAATTAATGTAAAATACTGAAAAGCTTTTTATTTTATTTTTTGTTCTCCGTTTCGCGGAAATGTAAATGTACTGTGTGTATTATTAAAATGCAATAAAATATATGAAAAAGAAGATGCATTATAATTGCATAAACACAATTGCTAACATGTGTATTGTTAAGAGGACACCATAATAGTAAAAGAAATATAGCAGCCCATTATAAATGAAAACTCGTAACCATGAAAAATAATTTCAGACGTTTATTTTGAATATAATTGTACAACAAACAAAAAAGCACTTACTCTCTGCACAATATTTGCCTTTCCATCCACGCATGCAAATTTTATTGCCAGGATAATTTTTTTCCTGGATTCACTGTGAACTATCTGTTAAATCATGCTGAAATAACTGTTGACAACACTGCAAAAAAACAAAAGTAGTTTCAACTTGAATTAACGTGTGGCCCGCTGCCTTTTTTTGACTCAACTAAAATATTTTAGTTGTCATTTACTTTGACATTACTTAAGTAGTGTAAATGACAACTAACATATTCAAGTTGATTTTTGCTGTGAATAAAAAGATAACCACATTTATTTATATTTCACAATAAAAGTAAAGATGTAAGCAGCAGATCTATACAATGTAGATATTGTAAATGTATATGAGCAAACAAGCTGAACTAATCAGTTTACTGTAAATATTATTTTATATATATATATATATATATATATATATATATATATATATATATATATATATATATATATATATATATATGCACTTTTGTTTAAGAATATAATATATTTGACACACTATATGTGATCATGTGAAATTAATGTTACAAGTATATGTTTATTTTTTTAACATTTTTATCAAAATATCATAACTGTATCTTTCTGCGAATCAGCAAACTTGCCTAACATATGCTGAACTTCCAGTTATTTAGTTCACTTAAACCCTGCCCCTGCAAGCATGCATTCATCTGCCTCCGTTAATTGAGTACTCCACCCACATCTCAAAATCCAATCAACAACTGATGCACAGAACCAAACCTCAGCTCCACATGGTGATATTATTTGTATCATCTATTTTGTCAAATTATGAAATGTCACTGACAAGCCGCGTTTTAACAAAAACCCCGGATAGAGCGGCTGAGTGAATGTGGTCTGGACTCTGTGGATGAGGGTCATTTTGTCCGAGACGCTGTAGAAAGACAGAATCCCTGCTCTGTGATCCACATACACTCCTATTCTACAGGACCTGGCAAATTCATTGAGTTTAGTATGTGTGTTATTGTGCCAGAATTGGCAACTGGTTGGAGTGCAGGACAATCTCCAAGAATGATCGTTCAATCCAAATCCACACTCACATCTCTCTCCTTGTCTCTTGATGCTCTTATATGCCACTGATATACCCAAGCTTTCGGTACCACTCCATTTAACCTCCCAGTAACATCGTCCACTCAAGCTTTCTCTACACAGCACCTCATACAATTTATCAAATCTGTCTGGATGATCAGGGTATGACTGGGTTTCTTTGCTGTAAGTTGCCACCCTGTTATCCTCAGACAGTTGAATAGATTTGTTTACTGTGTTGGCATTCATAGTGAGCCTACGGAAATCTGATAGAGAGAAAACAAAATGTTCTAATTATAAGCAGAACTTTTCAGAGCTTACATTTGTTTATTCGGGAGCAGGGGCTCATTTATAAATCTGTCAATATAATATATGTAACTGTGTGTGTGAGTGTATATGTGTGTGTGTGTACTGGTGTTTGTGGTTTATGGAGGTATTACAATTTTAAGATAGCTTATGACACGTTTCTGTAATTCAAAAGAATTAAAAACATACTAAATGGTGTTTTTTATCTAAAATGCTCAAAGTAAGAGGTATGGGGTGTAGAGATGGTGTAGGGCAATAGCACATACGGTTTATGCAATATAAAAAGCATTACGCCAATGGAGTGTGTGTATGTGCTTTTTATTTGTCTTACATTGTAGGAACTCCTCCCTTGTCTTGGGCTCAATGATGGGAATAATGTTGATGTATGTGACTAAGAAATAAACAAAATAAAAATGATTATTACAAAAAATGTACATCCATGTTCATTACACTAAGTTTCTTCTTACATTATTGCTTATTTATCAAAGAACACTTTACCTCTGTCAAATATTTTTTCATTCTCTTCTTTGCAGAAGTCCTCCAGTTTTTCTTTGAGGTCAGAGACAGCCTTTCCCACGTCATCATAAGACAGCAGAGACCCGGCACTGACACTCTTTCCAGTTTCAATTGGGGCAGATAGAGACTGAAAACTCTGGAGCAAATATACAGAAAAAGACAAAAACTTCTAAGCTCATTTACCCACTAACCTACAGCAGGACCGGAACTTCCTGTGGGAGGCACTTTCATTCATAGTAAGAACAAATTTGCCAAATTAAGTGAAAAATAGCAAAAAAAAATTCTAATTTCCAAGTATTTGGCATGAAATGAAGAAAAAGCAAACAGATCTTTCTGTCTGCAAAGCAGTTACCAACTTTTGGATTGTTTAAGTAAGGTTAAAATTAGGAAAGTCCATTTAACTCACTTTAATGATAAAAGACTTGTAATGACAGTCTGTTGATCTGATCTCTGTTACCTGTAGGAAATGGATGTGATCGTCTGAATGTAAAAGCTGCTTCAGCTCTGCATCTCTCCTTTTCAGATCATCGATCTCCTGCTTCATTTGTTTCAAGAGTCCTTCAGCTCGATTCACTTCAGCCTTTTCCTGATCTCTGATCATCTGTATCACCTCAGAGCGTCTTCTCTCAATGGAGCGGATGAGTTCAGTGAAGATCCTCTCGCTGTCCTTCACTGCTGCATGAGCGGAGAGCTGTTAAAATACAGAGAATCAGTACATTCACTTGGATCAGCCTGTTAGCCACAGTTGGTTTGAGCAGGAGTACTCTTGTGCGCGCTCTTGCAAGAGATATTAATGATATCTATATAGCAACTGACTCGGGAGATCTTGTCATTTTAGTAATGTTTGACCTGTCCTCTGCTTTTGACACAGTCGACCATGCGACCATCTCTCGGCTGGAGTGTTACATTGGTGGCTGGTTTAAGTTGGTTTAAGGTTTGTTTCTAACCAATAAATGTCTCTCTGTAAACATAGGAAGGATCTCTTCTTCTCATCACAATCTATCCTGTGGTGTGCCTCTGTTTTAGCTCCTGTTCTCTTTTTCTGCCTTTAAAGTTCCATTTGTAGGAACCACAATGTTCCATTTCATTGCTATGCCTACAACATGCTAATTTATCTAGGAATTTATCTAGGAATAACAAGAGTGCTCTACACAACCTAACAGATTGTCTTGAGGATGTGAAAACTTAGCTTGCCAAGAATTTTCTCTTTCAAAACTCAGACAAAACAAAAGTCAATGGATCCTTAAATCAGTCGTTGTTAGATAGTTGCCTCAAATTCAAGAAGCAGATTAGTGTGGTCATTGGGTTCGGTTTTTTCTTTCTCTTTTCTCTATCTAAAATCAAATTCTTTCTTCCAAAGCACACCTTGGAGACTGCTATCCATGCTGTTGTTTACCTCTCGCCCATATTATTGTAATTCCCTCTATTTTGGCATATTTAAGTCACAAACAGCCTGCTTACAAGTCATTCAAAATGCTGTGGTGAGATACCTGAATAAAAAAAAGAAAAAAATTGACCACGCTATCCTTCTTCTGAGATCACTTCACTGGCTTACGATTCGTTTTAAAATTTTAGTTTTAGAATTCTTTATTACTGGTATATATGTCATTAAATGATTTAGCTCCTTCTTATCACTCCAGCCCAGCCCACTATGGAACAAGCTCCCTCTCTACATTAGATCGGCCCCACTTTGTTTGAGTTCAAGCCTTGACTAAAACAACATTCTTAATTTGGTAGGTGGCACTACGTCTGAAACCTCTTTTCTTTTATCCAGCATTTGTATATCCCCATCTAAAAACTCACCTTGTGTGTCTTCACAGCTTCTTTTAGCTCATGAAGCTCTTTCTCTCTCTCCTGAATTCTATGATGCAATGTTCTCTGTGTGTCTTCTAACTGTTTCTGTTGATTAAAGGAGGGTCGATAAATATAAAAAGCCAAAGCCACCACATAATTTCTAAATATAAATTGTTCCATCCTAAATAAAACATTGTTACATATAGCTTTAATTTGTATCATTATTGTGGCACTTGCAGAAAATTTATTCCAACTCTTTATAAGATAACTTTATGGTTTTTTTTTTTTTTTTTTCTTACCTGTTTCTCTATCCTCTCTGATACAGATGATACAGTGTCATGGTTTTTATGTTCATCCATTGCACACAGATAACAAATACATTGCTGATCAGTACGACAATAGATTTCTAGTTGTTTGTCATGTTTAGAGCAGATCATCTCCAGCAGTCGTCCAGTGGCACCAGTTATCTTGTGTCGTCTACCCGAGTGAAATTCCTCATGGCGCTCAAAGTGAGTTTGACAGTAAGACTCTAGACACAGCAGACATGACTTGACAGCTTTACGTTTCCTTCCAGTACAAACATCACACTCAACATCTTCAGGTCCAGCGTAACTGCAGATTTTTTCCAAAGATGTTTGGATTTTTGTCTTCTTCACTTTCTCCACCATTTCAGCTAACACCAAATTTGTATTTAAAGCAGGTCTTGGAGTGAAGGTCCGTCTGCACTGAGGGCAGCTGTAAACTCTCTTCTGATCATCTTGATTCCAGCAGTCTCTGATACAGTTCATGCAGTAGCTGTGTCCACAGGGGATGGTCACTGGATCCTTCAGTAAATCCAGACAGATCGGACAGCTGAACTGATCTTGAGTCCAAAAAATGCTGGCTCCTTCCATCTTACTGCAAGCACACGCAGATACCTACAATGACTTGTTAATGCTTAAGTTTCAGTTTCCTTGAAATGAAGAGTTTCCTGGTGTGCAATAGCAGAGTTTTATATAATAATGGCCACTATGTGTCAGTCTTCTCAAGAAGACAACTAGAAAAATGTTTTATTTGGCTTTGATTTCACTCTTTTAGGACTCTTTTTAGACTTGTCTTTGTGTCAAAACAGCGCTCTGCCCAGGCAGCAGTAAAAGACAGTGAGAGGTTTTTTAACGAAGTGATCCGCTACATTGAGAGAAGATGCTCTGAAGTCATTAAATGAAGTGAATCTCTGAAGTGATGCAGATGAGCAGAGATCGGGAAAAGGCTGAAGTGATACGAGCTGAGGCACTCTTAAAGCATCTGCAGCAGATTTTACACACAATCACATCTTTTTCCTGGAGGTAAAATATTCTATTTTTTTCATTAGCCATTCATTTTTTGTACTGGATTATCTTGTGAATCAGTTGTGTGTTTGTTTAAAAGTTAATGATCAGATAACTTTTATAAAAAATAATCACATTGCTTTTTTAGCTTAAATATAACACAATCACTTACAGTAAATATTGGTCTTTTTGTCTATTTGTGTACATGCAGCAAAATGTCAAAAACCAGTATTTTAGTGGCTCAGGATCAGTTCAGCTGTCCGATCTGTCTGGATCTACTGAAGGATCCAGTGACCATCTCCTGTGGACACAGCTACTGCATGAACTGTATCACAGACTGCTGGAATCAAGAAGATCAGAAGGGAGTCTACAGCTGCCCTGAGTGCAGACAGACCTTCACTTCAAGACCTGCTTTAAACAAGAATGTGATGTTGGCTGAAATGGTGGAGAAATTCAGGACGACGAACATTCAAGCGGTTTTTCGTGCTTCCAGTTATGCTGCACCATTCAGAAAAGCCAGTCTGAGGTGATACAGATGATCAGAGATTGAGAAAAAGCTGAAGTGAGTCGAGCTGAAGGACTCTTAAAGCAACTGAAGCAGGAGATCGATGATCTGAAGAAGAGAGACGCTGAGCTGAAGCAGTTTTTACACACAGACGATCGCATCTATTTCCTACAGGTACAGGTTTGAAAAAAACAGGAATGTTGGATGTTATTATTACTGCAAGGAGTTGGTCAACAGGATTTTACATCATCTTAAATCAGTTTGCGCTAAGTTTGTTTTTGCTTTCTATTTGTGTTTTGTAGAGTTTTCAGTCTTTAACACTGCACATAAATATCTCCGTCTGTCTGATGGCAACAGATTGACTACATTTACTGGAGCAGACCAGCGGTATCCTGATCATCCGGACAGATTTCATGGTTTTTCTCAGGTGTTGTGTAGAGAGAGTGTGTGTGGACGCTGTTACTGGGAGGTGGAGTGGAGCGGGAGGGTTGGTGTGGGAATATCAGTGTCGTATAAAAGCATCGGCAGGAAAGGAAGTGGTTTTGAATGTGAATTTGGGTTAAATGATCAGTCATGGAAATTGTTCTGCTGTAAATCCCTGATCATTCTGTCACAATTGCATAAAGACTGTTCCCCAGTTCCTCTAGGAGTGTATGTGGATCACAGAGCAGGGATTCTGTCTTTCTACAGAAAAAATAGGAATAATTGTAAACTAAGCAACATTTGCTCTTATTTTGAGCAAAGCCAAATATCGCCTGTATGTGTGCGACAAACACGAAACGATCATTAAAATGCTTTGGTTATTTCACATAGTGTTTTATTCTCAAAATAGTTTTCTGTCAGAGTGAATGATAAATACAGACAATCATATATAAATGATAAACATTCTATGTCGTTGTTTTAGCAATGACACCTTAATATAAATACATAAGAAAATATAAAAACCCGTATGGACACCATTAAAGGCACATTCAGGACCTCAAACGCACGCTTGAGCTGTGATTTAATGACTGCCTTTTAGTTTTGCTTCACTCTTTTTTTTTGCTTTTCGTCAAAGCAGGCTGTTTATTACAGTGACAGCTATCTTCTAAAGTCTTCGCTTTTTTCACACTCGGGACAGTGGCATTTGTTTTGGAGCGCACAAAACCGAACTCGCCGTACCGGACCTCCAGGTCAGCCCCGTGCTCGCGTCACTGTAAACCGACCCGCTCGTGCCTTTGCCGCCCCAGACGCAGCAGCGGCGCGTGCACACGGCTCGCCACGACTCCAGAGTTTTACCGGACCACGTCCACGCGCCCGACGTGATCCCCACCAGAAGGCACATGAAATACTTGAGCATGAACACCGCGTAATCCGGCCTGCGAGCTTTTTTATCCGGCGAGCAGCTGCACGCGTGCGCGACCTCCCAAGCTTCGCGATTGCGCTGCTCGTACACGTAACACGCCACGATCACCACGGCGACCACCGTGTGCAGCACCGTAAACGCCCCGATGCGAACCATCAGCCTCTCGAGCTTGTCCGTCTTCGTTCCCCCTTGTTTAATGACGCTCCGTATCCGAAACAGAGACACGAAGCCCGCGAATAAAAACGCCGTTCCGATAAAAAGATAAATCGCCAGGGGCGCGACCACGAACCCCCGCAGGTTATCCAGGTTTTGGTTGCCCACGTAGCAGATTCCCGCCACCGAGTCCCCGTCCACCGAGCTCAGCGCGAGCGCGGCGATGGATTTGACGCTCGGGATGAGCCAAGCGGCCAGGTGAAAGTACTGCGAGTATCGTTCGATCGCTTCGTTCCCCCACTTCATCCCGGCCGCGAGGAACCACGTGAACGTCAGGATCACCCACCAGATGGCGCTCGCCATCCCGAAAAAGTAGATGAGCAGAAACACGAGCGTGCAAAGCGCGGGACCCGTGGTTTCGTAGTGGACGTGGTCCGCCTCGTTATCCAGGTTGCACGCGACTCTTTCGTGGCCCGCGATGAGCCTGATGATGTACCCCAGGGACACGAACATGTAGCAGGCGGACAGGAAAATAATCGGGCGCTCGGGGTATTTAAACCTCTCGATGTCGATGAGGAAAGTGGCAACGGTGGCGAAAGTGGACAAGAAACACAAAACCGACCAAACTCCGATCCAAAATGTGGCAAACGTCCTTTCTTCCTGGGAAAGGTAGGGGTTGTGGCATGGCATCGCGCAGTTGGGGATCTGCCCGGTCTTTACTCTGTTATACAACGGATGGCGGTCACCGGTCACGGTCACCATAGGCGCGCGACAGTGACACTCCGGTTCACACGGAGAAGATCCTTGACTGCTTTTGTTTTTCCGTTTGTACGGCTTCCCCGTTCGGCCGGTTGGTTTCGGAGCAACTGGTGACGCCGTAGCATCAGTCCTGTTGTAGTCCATGCACAGAGTGTTCGGATCTCCCTGCACCGGGAGAAGATCGCATCTCATTCGGTCCGGCCACGGGAAGCCGTATTGCCTCATGAGAGGCGCGCATCCCGCTTTCGCCCGTTCGCACACGCTCCTGCACGGCGGCAAAGGCTTCTTATAGTCCTCGAGGCAAATGGGCGTGTACAGACTGCAAAGAAAGAAGCGCAGGTCCGGGGAACACTGGATCTCCACGAGGGGCCAGAACTGGTGCACCTCGAGCCCGGCTTCGTCCTGGGTGTCGTGGTTGAATCGGTTGGGCATGTGGGTGTAGTTGTAACCGATCCCTCTGCACAATGGCACCGAAATCTCCTGACAGACCGGCTCGCGAGCGCACGCGGAACTCCACGCTAGCAGGACGCAGAGCGCGAGCGAGGGCCAGTGGGACCCCCGCACAGGCGAGTCCATCCTCGGTCAGTTGCACGCACCCGCTCCCGTTCGTCTAAACAAAGGATGCGCTTGCATGTGAGCAATGTCGCCTGGTCACTTCATCACAGCGCTTGATTAAACAGGTCAAATGCGTTCGAATTTGCAGCTGAATAGCAAGCGCGGTTCTCTACAGCATCTAGTTTGTTTTGGCTGTCAAACAGCGGAGCGTGCGTCCATTTATACAAAGGATAGCCCTGCCACGCCTCCTCACCTCGGCGCCCAATCGTAGAACTCCGAGGGCGGAACCTCACGGTAATTAAATCACGCATCCCCGGAGAGTTTTGAGTAAATGTTTGAACTACCAAGGGTTTGTGTGTCTTAAATTATTTTACCTCTGTTTACATCCCTACCCGATGTCCAAACACCGAGTTTGCGGGTGTAAACACGTCTCATGGCATGTTTAGGTCGTTCATAAACGTGTATCCCCAGCAAAATGCAATTATCGCATAGTTGAACTGGCATTTAGCCTACATTAACTAGATTTAAAATGAAGAGACCTGTATCAAAGAGACAAATTGCATACTAAACGATAAAATGCGCTTTTCTTGCCAGTACAATAATGCCCAAATTCCTGCAGGGTTTTACAATCGACATTTATACAGAGCCCTCAAAATCTGTTTGGACACCTATGCAGCATTTAAAGTGATTCACTGTCTTTGAGTTCCAAAACAAAATACCATCCCCGCACTTTTCTTTTTAAGTGAAATATTTTGAGACAGTTTTTCTGTGTTACATTTTAAAACAGAAATTAAAACAGAACTTTGCCTGGCCATAGGTTTTGAAATAGAAAAGAACGGTTAATTAAAAGGTCTTATAACGATTAAGCAGATGTAAATTAAAAAGTAATTCCGCGAGTTAAACTGACTTAATAGATGCACTAAGAATACATTAGCTAAAATGATTCAGAACGGGTGTGTCTTGTTTGGATATGCTACTTGCGATCAGCTTAATTAATTTAATGTGTGATTAAACGTCCAAACACCTTTTGGGGCCGCTGAACTCCATTCAGACACGAGTGACCTCTCAGCGCGTGAAGCTGGAAGTGCGCGTGTTGAGAGCGCGCGCGCGGGGGGAGGGCTGTCGCGAGCTTCTCGTTCGCTCTAATTGCGTCGCCGATGTTCCGTTTAGAGTCTCGGCGGGGGGGCAATTACCGTACAAACCGGGACAAGCTGGGTGGTGCACGCGTGAATGAAGTCCAAAACAAATTGAATTACTTATAGAGAAAACTATGAGACCGATGTTTACTAAGTTGAACACTTTTAGTATTGGTTCATTTTTCTGTAGCCGCAAACCTTACATTTGTCTCCAAAGAAGCCATTGTTGTAGACAACATGTGAGATATTTTGGCATACTTGTGTGAGGTAAATTTTCAAGGGAACCTCCCACTGCAATCATATTTTATGGGGTTTTCCCAAGTATAGCTTCATTGTTTTTATTGGTGTTCTGATATTCTATTTTTGTTCTATTATTATTGAATATTTTGAAGCCTGTCCTGATGAAAACAGATAGATTCACAACTTTTTTTTCCCTCTCTCTTTCTCCATGTAATCACAATGCCTTGAGTCTGGCACTCGCTGAACTCCAATGTCACTGATTTCAGTTTGTCTGATTATCCTGTGACAGGTTCACACACACACACACACACACACACACACACACACACACACAGAGAGAGAGAGAATAACCTGCATGTTTGTACTTTGATGCAGAATACTTAATGACACTTAAAATATATTAATTCATTCACTTGATGTGTATGGCAAGTCATTATCAATCCCATTGACTTGTCTGTCACACTGTGAATGTGTTTGTCTGGGTGGGAACTTTGTGCATGTTAAACACACAGCCTTTGATTAGCTGAACAAAGTGTGACAATCTTTACGTGCATTCATTTACAAAGCAGATGTTTTCAGCACAGCATGAAAAATACTACAACACAAGTTATTGATCTTAAAAACGCTCTTAGATATAAAAGCTTGGGTTTCCCTAACCTTCCAGTGAACAATTCTTAAAAGAACCATTTTTGAAGAACACAATATTCTGATGAGGCTTTTCTACTTTAAAGAACCTTTTGGGCAAATTAAAGGTTCCAGGGCTTTTAAATGTTCTTCTAACACTGATACAATTGCTTATAATAATATATATATATATATATATATATATATATATATATATATATATATATATATATATATATATATATATATTGCATAGAGATATTGTATTCGTAATGTTTACTCAAAATGACTTAAAACAACAAAGTTGACCCCAGACGACACACTAATAAAACAGGGCTAAATGACACCTACACAACACATTTATTTTAGTCTGCGAAATGACCATAACTTTCACACACACACAAACTCTGGCTCAAATCCACATTAAGCAGCAGTGATCCGCTGTTATGTTTGCTCCTGTCAAAGTCTTCCTACATCTTCCCTGTCCTTTTCACCTTTCTACCTTTCTCAAATGCATTCACCAGATTCCTCACCATGGCAACAGGCCCACCCAGACGGCACCTGGCAGTCTAGTCTGAGACACACATGCACACTGTTATGGGATTTCCAAACACAAATATGCAATACACTGACATCTCTATCTAAAATGAGAGATCGCTTGCAGACTATGTCCATAACTCATATGTACAACTTCTGTTTGCGCTTTATTTAAAAAAAGTTACACTTTATTTCAAGGTGTCGTTGTTACAGTGTAATTATACATTTATTCATTTATTACATATTATTAAATTAATTACATTTACTTACTCTATAATTAGGTTTTGGTTTGGGGTTACTTGCATGTATTTATGCATAATTAATATATGCATATGTTATGCTATGCTATTATATAATGGTACAAGGACACCTTAAAATAAAGTGTAAAAAAAATTAAAAAATAAAATAATTTTTTTTTGAAAGAAGACAACATGAGGTCAATAAATAATGTTCATTTAAAAAAAAATAAAAAAAAACAGTTTATCCTTCGACAAAGAAAGCATGACATGGTACACTCAATAATATTTAATTTTATGGTTAATTTCTTTGTAATTATTTGTGAAAATTGTTTCAAAATGAATCCTTCACAATTAATTTTTTGTTCAGTGTGTAAAATATTTTCAAACATATTTAGAGACCAATGCGAATTTCCTCTCTGGAATTCATAGAAAGGTAAGTGAATGTCAAACAAATAATTCTTTTTGTTTGCATAATATATGTGTGTACTGTGTATATGCATAAATAAATAGTGTATATTTAGAAAATATTTACATATGTATATTTAAATATCTACATTATGCATAAATATATTTAATATATAAATGTCATTTTTTTCTTAACATGCATGTGTGTGTATTTATATATACACATAATAACTATACACAGTACACAAATGTATTATGCAGAAACCTTTATTTTGGATGCAATTAATTGACAGCACAATTTATTATACATATATACATATATACCTCATAAATAAATGTTGCATTCAACTTAAATCTCTAAATGAGTTGTGTCTTTGTCATTAAGTCTCTAGTATACAGTCCTTCACATTATAATAGAAAGGCTGACTGAAAGTATTGCTCTTGTTTTTCTTTTGTGTATCTAGTGTTCTTTACTTCCTCTCAACGGCTTTTCTCTCTCTTTTTGTCTCTCTGGCCCTCCCCCAACTCTCTCTCTCTCTCCATCATTCTTATGTCTGTTTAGTTTGTCTTCTTCCATTCATCTGTGGCTTAAGACCTCTGTTTCTCAGACTCCTCGAGGCACTCATGTCTCTCCTCCCCCTCTATTCTCTCTCTCCCTCTTCCTCATCCTGCGTTTCCCCCTCTTCATTCTCTCCTTCCCCTCTCCTCTTGTCCTGGTCTCAAAGGACATAATTAGGCAGCATATTCAGACAGACACATTTATGTCTCCACAATAGCCTTCTCTCCATCTCTCGCTGCCTTTCTAAAGCCTGTTAAATGGCATGGAATAAGAATCTGTGAATGTGTCTGCTTAATTAGAGCAATAAACATCTTCCTTAATGATCGACTCTCCCGAAAGAAGAGAGAGGTGGAGAGGTGGACGCTGCAGGACGTGTGTGGAGGAATGTTTTGAAAATGTTTTCTAACTCTTAAAAATAATGTTCCTTGTGTTTCTATGAAGAACCTTTAACATCCATGGAATCTTTCCTTTGCTCAGAAGGTTCTTTATAGTAAAAAAAAAAACATTTATTTACATTAACAAAATGTTCTTTACACTGGATACAATATTGTTTAATTGGTTTTATAAATATGCAAAAATATATTTTATGTAAACCATTTCATGGTAATAGCCTAGTCAAGTTTATTCTGGTAGAATATTGTTTATGTATTAGTGTAATGTTGTAAAATTCAAATTTCATGTTAAGTTTTGGAATTTTAAATAATGCAGAAAGACAAAGATTTCAACATTATTATAAAAAAGTGTTTGTATTACACTGCAAACCAGGGCTTAAACATTATACACGTAGAGTCCTGACCCTTATTGTTTGATCAATATTTTGAACTGATTTGTCAGTCTTAAATATTTATCCTTTATGAAAATGGAAAGTGTATTGCACTGTAGGAGACAATTGGCAATTTGCATTTCACCAAATGTAGAACATCAGCCTGCTCAACCTTGACCTGTCAATGGCTATTGATTGTTCTTGATGTGGACTCGTGAGAATTCATTTGAACTGAATGATTGATCTTTTGGCTTCTTTTGATTGATGTCGACATATGAATTGGACGTGCAGCTGAGATAGTTGCCTAACTGCTTTGGATAAAAGCATCTGTCAAATGCAAATGTTGGCAAACCAACAGTTAAAGTAAATGCTCCGTGTCTTGAGCTTTATTGATTGAAAACTAGCGCTCATTTGAAGGTATAACAAGCGTTGGGTTATTTTTGGCCCCAAGCTCCGCAGCTTTTCCCTGGCGCTCTGCCCAGACACACTGAAACTGTGTCTGTTTTGCAATAGGTTCAGCATATAGCTTCGAAAATCATTCTTGTTTAACATGTACGTCCATGTTCTGTATTTAGGCTGATGTGTGTGTCTAATTTGTCACCTAAATGTGCTAATATATGTAATCTCAGTCCATTTGATAGCCTAATCTAAGGACATGCTTTTAACCGCTGACAACACATATTATGAGAAAATCAGGACTTTGGGAATTACCAAGAAGTGTGGAACATTTCGTCTACCTCAGGTTTGTGTGTATGTGTCCTTAAATTGGACAGGGTAATTTTATACTGTTTTGAGGAGAACTAAACATCAAAAGGTCAATCAAAACATACTCCTTCACCCTGCCACACACATAGACTACACTCCTTTAGTCATACAAACATTTGCTTTTAAACTTGCTTTAAACTAACAGCAATATTTTCCAAAACCATGAAAATAGTTTTTTATTAAACAAAAACGGGCAAATCGTAAAATAAGTGCAAATAGCATTGATGGATGGATGGATGGATGGATGGATAGATAGATAGATAGATAGATAGATAGATAGATAGATAGATAGATAGATTGGAAAACGGGTTGAACAAACGGCTAGCTGTTTGGTTAAAGAACCGATTCGTAGTTCAGTCCGAATCATTTAGGGCAGATCACACCCTGAATTGTTGTCGAGGTTTCTCTATCTTTTCAAACATAAACTGGACACTTTAGAACACAGAAAACGAAAGTGTTAGATGAAGTGAACCTACAGACAAAGAAAAACTCATCTAGTTTGCTGGGAATGAAGAAAGGAATCTGAACTACTCTGTGCTGAAGGTAAATACACTTAACGTTTGAAAGACTATCAGAAAACACCACCACAAACAAAAGCGCTTAAAGTCCCAAAACAACAATTAGCATTATCTTGTTGTTTACATACACGCAATCATTCATATCATAATTAATCTCATTATGTACCGTACTGTAGTATCTGCCAGCCTATTTAAAACCATCACTGTATACAGTGCACTGGTAAAGTAATTTGAGAAACCAGAG
Source organism: Puntigrus tetrazona (assembly GCF_018831695.1). NCBI lineage: Eukaryota > Metazoa > Chordata > Actinopteri > Cypriniformes > Cyprinidae > Puntigrus > Puntigrus tetrazona. Next base: position 23,651,924 of record NC_056700.1, read on the forward strand.
GTAACGTAACTAACTTAATTGGGTAATTAAAATGCATTTGGAAGCTCGGCAAGTTTTGCAGCATCTCATAAATCCCATTTAAACTGCATTATAGTTGTGACAGGCTACAGAGAATTGATGTTCCTTAAAAAATTAAATTTGTCACACAGAAACGTGATATGAAATAAACTAAATTGAAATAAAAAAATTGTGGAATGGTGATACTAAAATATGTCTTAATGCATAAACATGCATAGAACTATTAAAATCTTGATGTTAGTCAAAAAAACAACAACAACTATCAACTAGGGCCTACCCAAAAATAAAAAGTGAAATAGCATTTGCAGACATTAGAATAATGAAATTAGCCTATCATTTCATTGGAAGGTTATTGGTGTTTGTTTAAGAGTTTGATTGAATGAAGCTTTCAGGAGGTGTATTCTGAGGTATTGGTGAAGTGAGTTGTGTATTCAGGACTCATTACCCCTCTGTGTGGTCTGTGTTTGTGTGTGTGTTCGAGGGGCGAGGGGTTGATTCAAACTGCTTGACACTAATCTATGTCGACAGGACTCTAAACACAGATAATGAGATTCGCCTCCCCCTTAATGAGGCTGATAATCACTGTTTGACAACCACCTCACACTAATTGTCAGCAGATGTTTGTGTATTTGTAAAGCTGTATTGTGGTGGTAATTAGGACTAATGTTAACTAAAGATATAGGCAAGCTTTATCTAGCACTTGTCTAACACAAACATACATCTACAAAGTACTCAAGATGATTGCAGTTACAAAGTTAAATTATTTAATATTTCAGTATGTATATATATATATATATATATATATATATATATATATATATATATATATATATATATATATATATATATATATATATATATATATAAGACACTTCCAGTTTCTCTTCCTTCTAAGATGTTTGCTATAGAACAAGTTTCTGATTAAGTTTTCTTGATGACATTTGGTTTGGTTGGATTTCACTTTCAGGTAATTTCACTCATAGCCATAACTATGTGCATCCATCATCAGGTAATCCATTTTTTTGTGTTCTGCAAAACATTCCAGTGTCAAGTTAAAAAGTACTATTTAAATTGTAATTGTTTTCTAAAAAGAGCTTTTAATCAAAGCAAATGAAGGCTAATATTATGAAATTAAACTTGACTTACTTAATTACAAGACACGATTTACAAATAGACACATAAAAATGCACTTTAAATAATTAATATTTCAATATAGTAGTTGTGGCAGTCAACTGTAAGGTGGCTGACACTTAAACTTTGGCTTTGAAAGTTCTTGAAATGATACATTTAGTTTTTATAGAATTTCATGGTATTTTACAGGATCTAAATGTCTGAACAATTTCAGAAGACGAAACACAAAGATATTTAATTGATATTAAATTTTTTTTTCTAGTTGAGCAACATGAAGCTTAATATTTTTGTTTCTTGTTGAATCGTGAGAAATTTGACTTCGTATCATTCAAGCACAAATACAAGTATGGAATGACTCTTAAATTCATTAGCAAATGAGTCACATTAAGCATATTTTATATTTTCCCAATTCAACTTTCATTTTGTTTAGGACACCTCCTGGATGTCAAGGCAAGCCCTTTCACAAATTAACTATTGAAATATATAATTTGTATAATGTAAGGCATTAATAGCTTTCTTAATTTTTTGTAATTTTCATGGCAACATTCTTCATTCTCTTCTCTCTCTCCACCATGATCTTGCGTTCTTTTTCAAACAAACTTTCTCCGTTAGCAATCTTTTCCAGGATAAGTGTTTCTTGTTTCATCTTCTCAAGTCCAACAATACGGTCCTCAAAGCCAGGACTTTTCTCCTCTTTCTCGGTTTTAATCAGGATTTCAAGATATTCAGCTGTAGAGAGAGATTTTGGCTTCAGTGCAAATTCATCTAATCTTCTTAAGCAATCGGAAGACAATTTAATCAACTTCATTAGTTTGTCCTCAATTCCAAGGAGTTCGTTTTCAAGTGCATCAAGCATTTGCTTTGTGTCCATGAACTTTCCTTTAGCAGCCATGAAGTTGTCTTTTAGCTCTTTAATGGTTTTTGTCTCAATTTTTGTTTCATATGTCCACATGAAATTTTCCCTTGAATGAGCAGAGTAATGGCAGTTTTCAGGGCAGATAATGCAGTGGTTATTCTCCATCACAGCACAAGTTTGCACAGCATCTTCTGCAGGGAGGAAGCAGTTGGAGTGACAGGTGAAGAAGCAGGTGTTGCAATTCATTGTAAAACAGTTTACAGGGCTTCTGTTTGCTTTCATCACCTCTACCTCTTGTTCAAAATTCTCATTTTGTGCCATGTTGTCGCTCTCACTTTCCAAACTTTGCTTTAATTTTTTTATCTCACTCATTTTAGAGAGACCAGCAGTTATTTGAGGGGTCAGATTTGCCATGGCTTTCTCAAGACGCTCTCGTTCCTCCAAGACCTTTATAGTCAGTGTTAGATCTTTGCTTTCAGTTGCCCCAAGTGTCTTGAATAAAGCCTTCATCTGTTTGAAGGTCTTATCCCAGACAAGCTCTGTCAGTTTATCATCTTCATTATCGTCATCTTCATCTGAATCGCTGTCAAAGGTTGTAGGCTCTTTTATTTTTTTGTCTGCATACAAAGCTGAGTTGTTGAAATGGAAATGGGTGGGTTGTCCCTTTTTATTCTTCTTACAGGGCAGATCTGCTGCTTTGATTGCTTCTAGAACTGGGATGTCTTTACCATCTGCAAATGTTGCTAATATTAATATGTTCTCTGCGACATCTTTGCCAAAAATTGATAAAACTGAGTCAAAAATGTACTTCTGGTTGGCACTCAGGCGGGCAAGAGAGGCTTGGACAACAAAGCAAATGGCGTCAATGTGATTGATTCCCAAAGGGCTACAGAGAAAGCTTTTGATCTGCTCTGTAATCAGTTTATCATGTGCGATTCCTCTTGTATCACCAAATCCTGGTGTATCTACAATTGTAAGGGAGTAGGGAATTTGAAAGCCAGGCTGATTGTACAGCTCAAAAGAGGAGACGGTAGATGTCTGACTTTCGGCCTGTGTGCGATTGGTCACTTCATTGATTAGTTTGAAGCGATATGCATCCTGCCACTTTACACCCAGTATGTAGTTGACCATCACATTAATGAGTGTGGTTTTTCCTGCACCTGTTGATCCCAAAAGAAGAATTACTTTGTTTTTCACATCTTCCACTTTTCTTCCAAAAACATACTGATTAAAACTAGCATTCTGTGCTATTTTTTTGTATAGTAAAAGTGAATGAATTGATGGATTGCCCTTTTCTATTTGTGAAGATTGATTCAAGAACAAACCACTCCCATCCTTATTTGACTCTTTAACCTTAAAACTGGCTGAAAACACAGTTTCAGGACTGGGGAGACTCATTCCATCATTAGTGCAGTTTGCAAAAACTCTGACTGTGTAATATGTGTCTTGTTTTAGTCCCTGAAGAGTGCACTCCCTGTTTGTAGATTTCACAGACTTCCAAGGTTTTTCATTTTCCTGACCCTTTGGGCATTCTCTGTACTCCAGCATGTATCCAGTGATCAGAACATCCTCACCCACAGATGTAGGGACGTTCCAGACTACAGTCGCAGTCTCAGATTCTACTTGTTTTACTGTAGGTGCTCCTGGAGGAGCACAAGGACGAGTCCTGAAGAATGATGTTGTGTCACTTGTCAGACTCACTCCTGGACGACACACCGCATTGCAGGTAAAACAGTACTCTTTATTGGGTTTTAACTGCTTGATAGTGACCTGGTAAGAAACCCCATCAGTATACACCTCTGTCCATTCAGAGCTCTGTGCGGACTGATATGAAATACAGTACGAGTCCACACAGCTAACACCACGTTCAGGAGGTTTGATTTGAAGATGTATGCAGTCATGCTCAGCACTCAAGAAAACCGGTATTGGTGGTTTTGAGGGAAGCTCATATTGTGAGCTAATAAGTCTCCCTCTTTCATAAACATGAATTGAAGAGGCAGTACTGAGTTCATCTGGTATTGATGCAATGCAGAATTCAATGTTCGTTCTACCTTTATTGGCTTCTTTGAAATCTAGGAAGGCCTGTATGGTTTCTCTGGTCAATGTAGTTGCATCTCCTGATGAAAACCATTTCTCTGTCTTCTTTGAGGATTTTTGATCATAACTTATTTCCTCTGCATTGTTACAAGATTGTGTCTTCAGGTAATTCTCCATGTCTGAAAGGTACGGTTCAGTTTCATTTAAGGACGTGAGTGCAAAAGCAATCACATAGTTATTGGATGCCTTCAAGACAACTTTGTCCAGTTCGTTGCTGGTTGAAAGAACAGGCACGTCTTTCATGATGTCAAGGTACGATCTAACAACATTCATCTCTCGCTCTCGCTCACTTAGATACTTGGTTAGCAGAGCACCATTAAATGGGGATCTTTCTTTGTCATTCAGGGCATCAATGAGCTCCTGTTCTTCTTTACCTCCACCCCTTATGGATGGAAGAACCCTGCAGAGGTGTTTCTGAAAAACTATTTTATAATCCGAACAGAGGGCTTTACATTTTTTGATCTTAGCTGTGATTTCAGGGAATTGAATGGCAACACTGTCCCTCATCAGATCTTGACATTGAATGTCACAGTTATGCAGTTCATCTATGATTCGTTGGACTCGTCGTATTAGGCTAACACTGATCTCTCTGACTAACTGAGCAGCTGCTGAATCTAGTTTTTTCAGAGGGTAAAGCCACACGGTCATGGGCACAGCATTTTCTCCATGTTCTCCCAACAGTTTTGGTAGCTCTGAGTACACTTTAATGGCATCAACATAGGAGACCGGATTGTTTTCCAGAGCAAAATCTCCATGAAAAGTGCAACTGAACTTTTCAAATTGATCTTTTTCCATTTCATTCATTTTCAAAGATGCCTGGCCCTCTATTGATATTAAAGGTATCTTTTTGATTGATGCTTGGAGGTCACCTTGTATGTTTTGGTGGTTTTCATTAGACGAGACCTCACGATCAAAAATAAAGAAAGCCTGAGCTCCATACAGTAGAGCCGTAACAACATGAGTGGCCGAGCCCTCCTGAAATATATTGCAGTGCTTTACATTCCCTGCTCCAAGATGCTCCATAGTCAACTGCTCGAAGCGTGAGGTTGTATGATAGTGTAAGGTAACTCGAGACTGATGTTTCGATGATTTCTTGTTATTTAAATAGTCTGCTGATCCTTTCACACTGACCAATCCACACAGAAAGCTGGCTTCAAGAGATGCAGAGACATTAAGAGCACTGGCTTTGTCTTCACTTGAATCTGTGGCAATAATTTTGAAGTCAGTGTTTGGCTGTGGTCGTACATTAATATTCTTCTGCAGCATCTCAGCATCCCAAAGGGTTATTCCTTAAAAAATACAAGTAATTTAAAAAACATTTTAAATATGCATTAATGTTTTTTATTTATATTTAATGTATTTATTTTTATACATCTATTTTTTTAAATGTGTTTTAACAAGTTTAAAAGTTTTTTTTTTAGATTTGAGCTCCAGGTCGACAGAGAACATTCTTGTCTCAGCCAGATCTTCTGGAATTTGCTGCTTGCTCTGTTGTCTCTCTAGTGGTTAAACATGAGATATCATTTGTTTTGGGTAAATCTCACGGCTCATCTTTGGTCTCATTATTTGTTCCAGAGCAGAGGGTGAAATCTCATCATGTTATATTTTATGTAACTTCAGTACTGTGTATCAGATTACTTACTTCCTTTGTACTTTTGGCTTTACTGCATAGAAACTTTTATTATGGCTGTTGTTGTTTAGTTATTGAGTAATAACAATTAATAATTTTTTAGTTTCTTGTTCCAAGGGGCGACGCTGATTCCCCTTCGGGACACTCGTCAAAATAGATAATACTATTTTTAAATACCACTTTTTAGTATTGGAAAAGTTACACTGTTCAGACTGAAATGCTGTTGTGAACTTTTTACTTTCAACAACTTTCACTGTTATTGGAATTCACTCTTAACAGATGAAAAGATAGTATGACAAAGATATAGCTTTCCTCAGTGGATATTCAAAGTAATGATTTATTGTGATTATGATACTAAGCTGATAATTGAATGCTGTCAATATCGCTCTTAAAATGCTCTACATATAATACAGCTCAATATCTCTTTGCTACCAGTTTTAAAGTGACTTTTAAATTAGTTACAGCTTGGGCTCTGCTGGTAAACTGTCAAGATGAGATCTTGAATCTGTGGCAGAAGCAAGTAGTTCTGAACAAATTAGGCTTTTTTTAAAGACATTTGTTAGTTATGTATTTGCACAGTAACTGTTGAACTGTTGTTCAAACTAAATATCACACACATAGCCATTAAAAATGGCTGTATATCGAAAAACTTTGATCATTTTGAGGGCATTATGTCACAACATATTAAAGAGCCACAAAACTGTATTTGTTTGGATTTCTTTTTAAAATATATATCAAATATGAAAGCTGAGATTTTATTGGTAGTCATACCACCCTCCGGCCCAATACTGGTTGCCCACTGAACCTAACCAGAGTCTAGTCTAGTCAGTACCCGGATGGAAGACCTCCCGGGAGAGTTAGCTTGTTGCTGGAAGAGGTGTCAGTGAGGCCAGCAGAGGGTGCTCACCCTGTGGTTTGTTTGGGTCCTAATGCCCCAATATAATGATAGGGACACTATACTGTCAACAGATCTCCATACACTGATTGGCTTCATCATTCTGTCTCCTCTTCAACAGTAAGCTGGTGTGTAGTGGGCATTCTGGCACACTATGGCTTAAGGCTGCATGATAAATCGATGTGAAATGGAAATAGCAATTAGAAAGAAGTTGTGATTTATTATGTGTATCTTTCAGTGAAGCACATCTCCATCTCAAGACCAGAGGGCGCCCTTTCCCGGAAACTCTATATATGCACCAAAGAAGAAACCCAGGAAGTCGTTGCATATAAATGTAAAACAATATATAAAAATGTGAAGTTATAAAGTTTTGCCTCACACTAAATTATTTGCTCTTGAACAAATGGATTAATGATGAAAGATTACTTAGGAGATAAAATGAAATTTGGGTAAGTCTAATGTTTAACCACTATAGAGACCGTTGCAAAAATATGAAGCTAATTTTTAAATAGGCATTATATTTATTAACAAACTGCATATTTAAAGTCTAAACAAATGCTGTTTCCCACCTAAAGCTTTTTTAAATGTACATTCCGTGACAAAACAACATTATTTTCAAGAACTTTGTGTATTTTGTGCATCTGCCATGACAAGTGTTTCCTGTGCCATTTCGGTTTTGAAACATGTCATGTTTAGTTATACTGTACATATAATTCAAATTGACAACTTTGGAAATGTTTTACCTGGAATGAGACAGTCTCTTCGGCAGTCATAAAGCATTCCTAATTGAAAAGGGCGGCCAAGACCAGCCAGTTCAATGGTCTCAGAGTCCGACATCTTTCTAAAACTGTACAAAATAAGTCTTAATATACTGTAGACAGTAATATAATATACGTAAAATACATTTTCCATAATTCATTGTATTGCATTTCAAATTTTGTTTGAATTAGATTTTTTTTCTTTAATTTATTTCTTTAGTCTCACCATGATGGTGTTTGGTGCTGTTGAGTACCTTCTGTATATGTTCATATTAAAAAGCAGCTTGTAATTAGCTTTGGTTCATCATTTGACTTTCTCATCACCACAATCAGTGTGTTTTTAAAGGAACAAAACAGGTTTTTTTTGTTTGCTCTTACACTTTACAGTAACGTGTATTAGATACGTACATGTATAATTTGTATATTTTGCATTTAACATTTTTTCACTTTTTATGCAATTTAGTTTATTACAAATGTTTTAACAATGCTTTCGTTAACAGCATTAATTTTGAAGAAGGTAATGATTTAAACCTTTAGTAAATTAATAATTAATTCATTTCACATTCATTTCAATTCATCAACATTTCACTGTTATATAACGCCATAGAATTTGAGACATAAACATTGACATTTATACTATAGGCTACACTTGATCTTTATTCATTATCATTTATACAAGTGTTTGGGAAAAAAATGAGCAACAATTTGTTAATTCCGCTGCGTTCCGAAGTTCAATTCTGGTGAACTCTGACCAGCAAAATCGCATTACACGAATGCCAGTTTGTCCAAGACGTGACCGTTCTCTCTTCACCCCGTAACTTTTGTCTGGCAAAAAATTGATCATTTTATGTTCGTTTTATGTTAGTTTTAGTTTGGCTTTTTTTTTCTCAATCAATTACATGTTGTGTGCGAAGGGAAATATGGGTCGTGGCATCATATCCTGCACCCTGTCCATATAGCTGCATATCCAAACTGACATGTGACAGTACCTTTAGGCAGATTTCTTTGACCCTGGCAACACGATTGCTGAAATATGATTGGATAAAAGCTTTAACGTAAACATACACTACTGGAAGCAGCGCATCCAAGAGAAAAGCTATGGAATAAAGAGAATAGACTATTGGAGTATTTAATACATAAAAAATAAATGAAAAGGCATTCTCAGAGAAGGCTTTGCTGACCCTAAAGGCCCACCACTGTGTCCCAGGATCGCAGATGAGAAGTGTAGTTAAAATATTTTCATTATAAAGTTTACTTTTGTCTCATAAATATTTAACAATAATTACGACATTTGAAATTCGGTTCATAATTGACAGAAATTGTACTAATTTAAGCAACATACCTTTTTTCCCCACACTATATTACTCCAGAACGATTTGTCCCTTGAGGTTTATACTATTGCTTTACATCTATCAACTGTGGTTTTATAGAGTGATTCAGGGCCACTCCTTTCAATACTGTGATTGGGTAGGCAATAAATCTCTTACAAAAAATGCCTTCTTGCAATATTTAAATCCGTGAATCTGCAAGCTGAAAAACATAAATGCTTGATTATCTTTCTAGCAGGTAGATAACTAAACAACAGAAAAGTTGGAACCAGCAATGTTGTTAGTCTCCCAACTGGTATTTTATGGTGTTCAAAGTCTTTTGGTGGTCATATAAGTATATAGGTTTACAATCTTTAAAATTACAATTCCTTGAATGAAAAATAAAATAGCAATAACAGATGAACAATAAAGAGCATGGCAGTACTACTAGAATAATTGTGTAATGGTACTTTTAATGGTTTTGACCCCCATGTTCAAACATTCCCTATATAATATTAACATACTGTATTTTGGAAAGAGACAGAAAGCAGGTTAATTCTGTAAGTTTGTTTTATTAAATGCATTTTTGTACACAGTCATTTAGAAATCTTGTTCAATATATGGTTGAAAGATTTTTTTTCAGCATCTCGTCACGTAATGTAGGCGTATTTCAGATCCTCTGAAGTCAAATGACAACCTGTTGATTTGGTTTCTATTTTCCACAGATTATGTGTTGTCATAAAATCAATGATTTATTATAAGTAAACAGTACAATGAGCAAAGAAATTTTATCAAAGTGTATCATGCATCAAGGTCACTTCAGCAGTGACAAAAACAAATGTGATAATATCTTATTTAAAGTGAACACGCACGTATTTTGAAATCTTTGTGGTTAATAGTTAATAGTATTGGTGTTCTTTTTTGGATGCAATACAGATTAAGAAAACATGAGAATACAAAGCTTTTCATTACATTCTTTTCATATACATGACTTTTCATATACAATTATTCATAATCTTACTTGAAAGGATGTGACAGTATTCTTTTTCAGTTTTCTTACTTATCTAGTTATTTAAAATACGTGATAAATTAAACAACAAATGTCCACATTTAACAATTTTCATTTTACCAGACTTTAAAACCTGTCGGTTGAAACTTTAGCTGACAGTGTCTTCTTTTTGCGAAATTTCTGTGTGAATTCTTTTCCTTTCTTCTTGTTCCTTCTTTCTGTTCTCCGTGTACACTTTTTTCTTTTCTTCTTCTCTCATTTTTTGAAACTCTTTTTCTTGATTTAGTTTATTAACTTGTTCCTCGAGTCTTCGTTTTTCCTCTTGAGCTTCGTTGCGTTCTTTCTCTGCTCTTTCTCGATCACTCTCTGCTTTTTTTCGTGCCTCTCTGTCCTCTTTGTTAGGCTTACTCCCCATTCTCAGTGTCCTTCAGTTGAAATGTCACTTTGATTTTTAGAAATGTGATGCTTTATAGACGAAAGACAAAGATAATTTAAGATTAGTTTTTTTGTTTTTGTTTTCTTATCTGCTGTTAATATTAGTTAATGTTGATCAGGTTCTGAGGCATGCGGTGATCCTGTGGGGAAAAAAAAGGAGTCACTTCAAAATAAATTTATTTCCTGTTTTATTTGATGTGTATTGTCTTGTGGCTCTCTGGAACAGCATTTATATTATTAACTGGAGCTTGATTCGATAACTGGAAAAATAAGTTATTTAGAACATAAGATAAAAATGAATTGACATACCCAATTCTCCTTGATACTTTAGTAGTTTTTCAGTGTTGTTACCTCTTCAGAACTCAGCTGGAGTTTACAGAGTTTACTAGAACACTGCACTTTTATAGAGGGGTGTGGTGTAGAAGTGCTGTGATTTGATAGATGAGAGGCTGGTATCGTCTCACACTGTTGTTGACACAGCACAGGTAAAATTACATGCACATTTTGTTTAGGAGTTATTTTGCATTCATAATAATTGAGTTGACTCGACAATTTGGCTCTACAAAATGGAATAAAAATTTTGCAACTCCAAAAGTGCAAAGAATAATCTCAATAAATGTTGCTTGTAATTGTTTACAAGCTTACAAGCTTTTGCACTGTTCTCTGTAATGTTATCATTTTAACATCAAGTAGCTAATAACGAGAAACTATAATTTAAAACATGGTGACGATGGATGCTTCCATCCAGGCACAAGAAGATCACTGAGATCAAATACTGATGTTCACAGGTCTGACTGAGATAGAAACAAACGTTTTCAGTTGAACTGTGATCTGAAGAAAAAAAAAATAGCCTATGCTTCGACAACCTAGACATAAAAAGACTGATGACCTTTATGGCTGGGTCTGTGTTATCAGTATTTCTGACAGTATATGGAACACTGTAAAACCTAAATCATTCCCCCGTCACTTCTCACACATACTTCTGAATCCGGTTTTCTCAAACATTTTAACTAGAGTTCACAGAGGTGTACAGACACACACACATCACAGCAAGACTGCATGCTTGTTTTTTGTATGTCTGGTATCATACATAAAGTTTGGTCCAACTCTATTGCTCTGTCTCCTTCTATAATATGCATTTCACAACCTGCAGCCTATATCACTCTTTCCTACAATCTCCGGCTTTATTTTTACATTTAGCCATTTAGCAGATGTTTTTATCCAAAGTGACTTACTAATGAGGACAATGGAAGCAATCGAAATCAACAAAAGAGCAATGGCACGCGAGTGCTATAACAAGTTTCAATGAGCCCCAATAAAATAACTATAAAGATAACCATAGCCTTCACACTGGAAAACAATATTGTGTATTAGCAGACACTGGCTAAGTGCTACCTGGTCTTGTGGCATAAACGCACCTTGGCACACTTTTTAGCAAGGCACGAAATAAGTAAAAGTAAGTACATACCACTTTAGGGTTGGATTTGGTCTAGGGCTTATTTCCAACAATTGCAATAAATTAAAAAACAAAACAAAACACTGCAATACTTACCTATATCAATGTAATAAAAAATATGCCAGGGTTCACATATTGAAATTGTGTTTTAATGACAGGTGTTTGAGTTTGTCAAAATAAATTGTAGATGCTGGTTTCTTGTGTCTGAGCACTATTTGTATACTTATTTACATTTTATATGTTTAAAATATTTATATTCACCTTTTGTAAAAAAACTGAACACACTGAAAGAGATTTGTTGCATTCTTTTGGGAATTCCAGATAAATAACTGTTAGAAAACAGATGCAAAATATAAATTCTCCACCAAATCTGAGAGATGACATTCTGCAAATCTCTGCAGCATCTCTGTGCCAGATCGCCACCTATGAAGCCGTTCAGCTCTAGCTGGCGGCATATCATCCTCCTCCTGCTGGATTCAAAATGCTCTGAGATTCCCTATGCAATTTAGCAGATAGTGAGAGAAAGATTGAAATATGTGACATTAGATGGATTTGGATGGTAAAGGGACAGATAACGGTACGGTAAGTCTGTTGGTAGAAAATGTCATACACCGTAAAAAAAAACTCAACCCCTGTAAATCAGCCTCATATTGTATATTTTACGTTTTTGGATGCAATTTCTCATTGCTCTTTGTTTATGTGTGTGAAATTCCCATCATTATTGTAGTAAAAAAAAAACTCAATTTGATGTTTGCTTGCAGCTGATCTGTTTTTCTGTTAGGAGATTTAGATTTTCTGATGTATTACAGGGAGATTTTGCAAATGCATTCATGCAGAAGAGTGTTCTCTGTGCATTTTCTGTTTGGACTAGAAATAGAGTTTGACTCAATGAACACCTCAGGAAGCAGCTACTTTAACAGGAAGACAGACAACCTGTGACCTGACCAAACCAAAATAAATAATCCCTCAAATTCCCAAACAAATACACACATCAGAATAGACCATTTAGTCTCTACCACCATTGGGTTTTTTTCAATTCAATGAGTTTTACATTAGTTGGTTTTCTTTTATTTTGAATTCCTTCTCTGAGATATCCTGTGCAATTGTTCCTTTCCTCTCAAAAATTGCCAAGCCGCTGCAATCCTGTCACGTACAATTCTAAAAATATCTGCTCAAACAAATCTGTTTGAAATTTCATGATGTCCTCGATGTCTTTATTAATAATCGTTTCACAGAATTTGACCTACATGTCCATTAGCTTTATTATAGGTTTACATCCATAACCAGATGGGAGTGAGCTTCATGAGACATTTCCTGCCTGGTTTCCCTGTTGGCATGGTAATGAGTGAGTTTATATTGGATCTTTCCTGTGTTTGGTGGTCTTGTTTATTAAGCTGAAGTGATCGAGCGGCTGGCTGCACGTGGAGCAGCACTTCAGCTGGAGATTAAACTAATCAAGCACCATCAGAGCCCAAGTATGTTCTAGAAACACAGGAGTTTAATAAGAAAACCTCTGTTAAAACCTTATCACAAAGTCAAGCCTTGAATGGAGTGGTGTCCTGTCCTGACTGTGACCTTGAAAAATGCAGTCCTATATATAGTGCAATGGAGCAAGACACCTTACTCCAGGTTGCTTTAGGAAATTTACCTCTGCAATTAATGAACTGTACTGATTTACTGCATGTACTGCATTAATTAAAAAACAAATCAACAAAGTATAATTCTAGTATAATGCCTGTAAAGTGTGGTGTGCCTCAAGGATCAGTTTTAGGCCCCTTACTGTTCTCGATATACATGCTGCCCCTGGGGAACATTATTAGAAAGCACGGGGTTAATTTCCACAGTTATGCAGATGACACACAGCTATACATTTCATCTAAGCCTGATGAGTTATCAAAAATGTCTAAATTAACAGAGTGTGTTAAAGACATAAAAGACTGGATGACTAGAAATTTTCTTCTATTAAATTCTAATAAAACAGAGGTGCTTTTTATCGGCCCAAAAACATGTTTACAGCAAATTTCTGAGCTCAAACTACAATTAGATGGATGTGATATAAATGTTACTCCGACAGTTAAAGACTTGGGTGTGATATTGGACAGCAACCTGTCCTTCGAACACCATATCACTCATGTTACAAAATCTGCCTACTTTCATCTTAGAAATATTGCTAAACTCAGACACATGCTCTCTCTCTCAGATGCAGAAAAGCTAGTTCATGCGTTCATGACATCTAGACTGGATTACTGTAATGCGCTGCTCGCTGGTTGTCCAGCATCTTCAATAAACAAGCTTCAGTTAGTGCAGAACGCAGCCGCTCGAGTTCTTACCAGGACAAGGAAATATGATCATATAACCCCAGTTTTATCCTCCCTGCACTGGCTGCCTGTTAATTTCCGAATTGATTATAAAGTACTGTTACTGACCTACAAGGCTCTAAATGGTTTAGCCCCCATTTATCTGACCAGCCTTCTGACAACCCGTCACGCTCTTTAAGATCTCAAAACTCAGGGCTCCTGGTAGTTCCTCGAATAGCAAAGTCCACTAAAGGTGGTCGAGCATTTTCACATTTGGCACCCAAACTCTGGAATAACCTTCCTGCTAATGTTCGGGGATCAGACACACTCTCTCAGTTTAAGTCTAGGCTAAAGACATATCTTTTTAGCCAAGCATACTCAAAAAGATTCACATAAACCTATGCTACAGTACATTGTGATTCCCAATAGTATGAATGGCCGCTACGCTAATTATCCTTTTGTCTCCACCTTGGGATGCACATCCCGAGGCATCTAGGTACCGAGCCTCTCCAGTGGACCCAGTGAGGAGATGACCTTCCTGCGATGACGTCGAGGAAAACTTAATCTTCCGTCTGGATTAATTCTATCTTGAATTTTCTTGTATTGTAATTCATCCTGTTGTGTAATGATTTGCTTTTGTGAAGCTGCTTTGGAACAATAGCCATTGTAAAAAGCGCTATTCAAATAAACTTGAATTGAATTGAATTGAAAAGTAATCAACATTTATTCATGTATATTTTTTTTGACTTTGACTTACGTTGCCAATTTTTATACACAGATCTACTTTTTCTAATTGTGTATGGAATGAGATTCAGTCTATATATTATATATGTAATCTGTACCATCTCTTGCTTTGTTAAGAAAAAAAAAGAAAAAGAAAAAGAAATGTCCCAGGTTTATTAGCAATGAACAGTTTCTCTTCTGCTCTTCAAGGACTCAAAATGCAGTTTGCCCATTATGTGAACAGATGCTGGTTTGCATTTCTAGCTTTCTGATAATAGTTTGTCGCCATCTGCCAGTGGGCTTGAGGAAGTACATTGTATATTATTTTTATGCCAGTACTATAATGTATTTATAATACATTATAAATGTATAAACTTTCCATTCCATTCCATTTACTACCGCTTATCCGAGGCCGGGTTGTAGGGTCAACTGTCTAAGCAGGGCCGCCCAGACTTCCCTCTCCCCAGACACTTCCTCCAGCTCTTCCGAGGGAACACCGAGGCGCTCCCAGGCCAGCCAAGAGACATAGTCCCTCCAGCGTGTCCTAGGTCTTCCCCAGGGCCTCCTCCCGGTGGGACATGCCTGGAACACCTCCATTGGGAGGCATCTGGGAGGCATCCGGAAAAGATGCCCAAGCCACCTCAGCTGGCTTCTCTCAATGTGGAGGAGCAGTGGGTTTACTCCGAGCTCCTCCCGAGTGACTGAACTCCTCACCCTATCTCTAAGGGAGCGCCCAGCTACCCTACGGAGGAAACTAATTTCTTGTATGATGGATCTCATCCTTGCGGCTCAGCTCCGTCTTCACCATGACAGTCCAGTACAGTGACCGCATTACTGCAGAAGTTGCATCGAATGCAGACGGATTGTCTGTTGATCTCTCGTTGCATCCTTCCCTCACTCGTGAACAAGACCCCAAGATACTGAAACTCCTCCACCTGAGGCAGGAACTCCCCAACAACCTGAAGGGGGCAAGCCACCCTTGTATTAAAAACTTAATAATATAAATTGATATACTCTGCATTTAAAAAAAAATTTCTGCATAGTATATTTGTTAATAATCAAATCAGAATATTTACATTGATTTCAGAACATCTTATGTATATTTTTGTTGCATTTATTTCTTCACACATTGTGTCACTCCTGAAACTCTACAGTGTGCTTGTGGCCATAAGCATAAGTTGATTTTGTTATTGAAATTACATTGAACATTTGCAGGAGGGCAATCCATATTTCATAATGTCAAAGATTTTAAGCAATAGTAATAGAGCTTAATTTCTTGAAAACCTGAAGGAAGGTAATGAAACCATTTATGACACCATATTTATAGAAATGTGTATTTTAGTATTTTAATGTTTGGATGATTTCAGTAGACTGAACACAAAGACAATAACTTCTTTTACATCACAGTTTTTTTAAATACAAAGTAACATGAAAATTTGAAATAAAAAATGTTTCATTATTAAATTACTCTTAAACTCAGTATTCTTGATGTTCTCTATTCTTGATGAAGTTTGATCCACATGAAGAACATGTCTGTTAAGGAACACTATGTTAGAGCAATTGTATTTTTTCTCTTGTAATCAGCTTTAATTTTGTTTTAGACATTTCCTTCCTTGTCAACAGCTTGCATCTTTGCAAATCATATGTTTTAATCAGTGCTCTGCCGCTGTAAGGTATCAACTGCTTTCTTTATTTTCAGAAGTTTCAGGGCAACCTTTCTTATTCTCTTCTCTCTCTCCACCATGATCTTGCGTTCTTTTTCAAGCAAACTTTCTCCGTTAGCAATCTTTTCCAGGATAAGCGTTTCTTGTTTCATCTTCTCAAGTCCAACAATGCGGTCCTCAAAGCCAGGACTTTTCTCCTCTTTCTCGGTTTTAATCAGGATTTCAAGATATTCAGCTGTAGAGAGAGATTTTGGCTTCAGTGCAAATTCATCTAATCTTCTTAAGCAATCAGAGGACAATTTAGACAACTTCATTAGTTTGTCCTCAATTCCAAGGAATTCATTTTCAAGTTCATCAAGCATTTGCTTTGAGTCCATGAACTTTCCTTTAGCAGCCATGAAGTTGTCTTTTAGCTCTTTAATGGTTTTCTTCTCTATTTTTGTTTCATATGTCCACATGAAATTTTCCCTTGAATGAGCAGAGTAATGGCAGTGTTCAGGGCAGATAATGCAGTGGTTATTCTCCATCACAGCACAAGTTTGCACAGCATCTTCTGCAGGGAGGAAGCAGTTGGAGTGACAGGTGAAAAAGCAGGTGTTGCAATTCATTGTAAAACAGTTTACAGGGTTTCTGTTTGCTTTCATCACCTCTACCTCTTGTTCAAAATTCTCATTTTGTGCCATGTTTTCACTCTCACTTTCCAAATATTTCTTAAATTTTTGTATCTCACTCATTTTAGAGAGACCAGCAGTTATTTGAGGGGTCAGACTTGCCATGGCTTTCTCAAGACGCTCTCGTTCCTCCAAGACCTTTATAGTCAGTGTTAGATCTTTGCTTTCAATGGCCCCAAGTGTCTTGAAAAAAGCCTTCATCTGTTTGAAGGTCTTGTCCCAGACAAGCTCTGACAGTTTATCTCCTCCATCATCTTCATCATCATTATCATCTGAATCATTGTTAGATGTTGTAGTTGCTTCTATTTTTTTGTCTGCATACACAGCTGAATTGTTGAACTTAAAATGGGTGGGTTGTCCCTTTTTATTCTTTTGACAGGGCAGATCTGCTGCTTTAATTGCTTCTAGAACTGGGATGTCGTTGCCATCTGCAAATGTCACTAAAACTATGATGTTCTCTGCAACATCTTTGCCGAAAATTGATAAGATTGAGTCAAAGATGTACTTCTGGTTGGCACTCAGGCGGGCAAGAGAGGCTTGGACAACAAAGCAAATGGCATCAATGTGATTGATTCCCAAAGGGCTACAGAGAAAGCTTTTGATCTGCTCTGTAATCAGTTTATCATGTGCGATTCCTCTTGTATCACCAAATCCTGGTGTATCTACAATTGTAAGGGAGTAGGGAATTTGAAAGCCAGGCTGATTGTACAGCTCAAAAGAGGAGACGGTAGATGTCTGACTTTCGGCCTGTGTGCGATTGGTCACTTCATTGATTAGTTTGAAGCGATATGCATCCTGCCACTTTACACCCAGTATGTAGTTGGCCATCACATTAATGAGTGTGGTTTTTCCTGCACCAGTTGATCCCAAAAGCAGAATTACTTTGTTTTTAACATCTTCCACTTTTCTCCCCCGAAAACATACTGATTAAAACTAACATTCTCTGAAATTTTTTGGTGTAGTATCAGTGAATAGACTGATGGATTGCCCTTTTTTATTCGTGAAGATTGATTCAAGAACAAACCACTCCCATCCTTATTTGATTCTTTAACCTTAAAACTGACTGAAAACACAGTTTCAGGACTTGGGAGACTCATTCCATCATTAGTGCAGTTTGCAAAAACTCTGACTGTGTAATATGTGTCTTGTTTCATTCCCTGAAGAGTGCACTCCCTGTTTGTAGATTTCACAGACTTCCAAGGTTTTTCATTTTCCTGATCCTTTGGGCATTCTCTGTACTCCAGCATGTATCCAGTGATCAGAACATCCTCACCCACAGATGTAGGGACGTTCCAGACTACAGTCGCAGTCTCAGATTCTACTTGTTTTACTGTAGGTGCTCCTGGAGGAGCACAAGGACGAGTCCTGAAGAATGATGTTGTGTCACTTGTCAGACTCACTCCTGGACGACACACAGCCTTGCAGGTAAAACAGTACTCTTTATTGGGTTTTAACTGCTTGATAGTGACCTGGTAAGAAACCCCATCAGTATACACCTCTGTCCATTCAGAGCTCTGTGCGGACTGATATGAAATACAGTACGAGTCCACACAACTAACACCATGTTCAGGAGGTTTTATTTGAAGATGTATGCAGTCATGCTCAGCACTCAAGAAAACCGGTATTGGTGGTTTTGAGGAAGCTCATATTGTGAGCTAATAAGTCTCCCTCTTTCATAAACATGAATTGAAGAGGCAGTACTGAGTTCATCTGGTATTGATGCAATGCAGAATTCAATGTTCGTTCTACCTTTATTGGCTTCTTTGAAATCTAGGAAGGCCTGTATGGTTTCCCTGGTCAATGTAGTTGCATCTCCTGATGAAAACCATTTCTCTGTCTTCTTTGAGGATTTTTGATCATAACTTATTTCCTCTGCATTGTTACAAGATTGTGTCTTCAGGTAATTCTCCATGTCTGAAAGGTACGGTTCAGTTTCATTTAAGGACGTGAGTGCAAAAGCAATCACATAGTTATTGGATGCCTTCAAGACAACTTTGTCCATTTCGTTGCTGGATGAAAGAACAGGCACGTCTTTCATGATGTCAAGGTACGATCTAACAACATTCATCTCTCGCTCTCGCTCACTTAGATACGTGGTTAGCAGAGCACCATTAAATGGGGATCTTTCTTTGTCATTCAGGGCATCAATGAGCTCCTGTTCTTCTTTACCTCCACCCCTTATGGATGGAAGAACCCTGCAGAGGTGTTTCTGAAAAACTATTTTATAATCCGAACAGAGGGCTTTACATTTTTTGATCTTAGCTGTGATTTCAGGGAATTGAATGGCAACACTGTCCCTCATCAGATCTTGACATTGAATGTCACAGTTATGCAGTTCATCTATGATTCGTTGGAGTCGTCGTATTAGGCTAACACTGATCTCTCTGACTAGCTGAGCAGCTGCTGAATCTAGTTTTTTCAGAGGGTAAAGCCACACGGTCATGGGCACAGCATTTTCTCCATGTTCTCCCAACAGTTTTGGTAGCTCTGAGTACACTTTAATGGCATCAACATAGGAGACCGGATTGTTTTCCAGAGCAAAATCTCCATGAAAAGTGCAACTGAACTTGTCAATTTGATCTTTTTCCATTTCATTCATTTTCAAAGATGCTTGGCCCTCTATTGATATTAAAGGTATCTTTTTGATTGATGCTTGGAGGTCACCTTGTATGTTTTGGTGGTTTTCATTAGACGAAACCTCACGATCAAAAATAAAGAAAGCCTGAGCTCCATACAGTAGAGCCGTAACAACATGAGTGGCCGAGCCCTCCTGAAATATATTGCAGTGCTTTACATTCCCTGCTCCAAGATGCTCCATAGTCAACTGCTCGAAGCGTGAGGTTGTATGATAGTGTAAGGTAACTCGAGACTGATGTTTCGATGATTTCTTGTTATTTAAATAGTCTGCTGATCCTTTCACACTGACCAATCCACACAGAAAGCTGGCTTCAAGAGATGCAGAGACATTAAGAGCACTGGCTTTGTCTTCACTTGAATCCGTGTCAATAATTTTGAAGTCAGTGTTTGGCTGTGGTCGTACATTAATATTCTTCTGCAGCAGCTCAGCATCCCAAAGGGTTATTCCTTAAATAAATACAATTTAAAAAACATGTTAAATATGCATTAATTTAAAAAAAAATGTATATTATTGTATTTATTTTTATACATCTATTTTTTTAAATGTGTTTTAAAAAGTTTAAAAGTTTTTTTTTTTTGAGATTTGAGCTCCAGGTCGACAGAGAACATTCTTGTCTCAGCCAGATCTTCTGGAATTTGCTGCTTGCTCTGTTGTCTCTCTAGTGGTTAAACATGAGATATCATTTGTTTTGGGTAAATCTCACGGCTCATCTTTGGTCTCATTACTCTATTATTTGTTCCAGAGCAAATTGTTTTGGCAGAGGGTGAAATCTCATCATGTTATATTTTATGTAACTTCAGTACTGTGTATCAGAGAACTGCCTTTGTACTTTTGGCTGTACTGCATAGTAACTTTTATTATGGCTTTTGTTGTTTAGTTATTGAGTAATAACAATTCATAATTTTTCTTGTTTCCTGTTCCCAGGGGCGACGCTGATTCCCCTTTGGGACACTCGTCAAAATAGATAATACTATTTTTAAATACTACTTTTTAGTATTGGGAAAGTTACACTGTTCCACTACTTAGTTGGCGACAAGAGTTTGGCAATAGAAGTGACTTTTTATTTTAAAGAGACTGAAATGCTGTTGTAACCAAGGAAGTTATTTTTTTACCTTCAACAACTTTCACTGTTATTGGAATTCACCCTTAACAGATGAAAAGATAGTATGACAAAGATATAGCTTTCCTCAGTGGATATTCAAACTAATATTTTTATTGTAAATATGATACTAAGCTGATAAATGAATGCTGTCAATATCTCTCTTAAAATACATAAAATCCATCTCTTTGTTACCAGTTTTAAAGTGACTTTTAAATTAGTTACAGCTTGGGCTCTGCTGTTAAACTGTCAAGATGAGATCTTGAATCTGTGGCAGAAGCAAGTAGTTCTGAACAAATTAGGCTTTTTTTAAAGACACTGTTAGTTATGTATTTGCACAGTAACTGTTGAACGGTTGTTCAAACTAAATATCACACACATAGCCATTAAATATGGCTATATATCGACAAACTTTGATAATTTTGAGGGCATTATGTCACAACATATTAAAGAGCCACAAAACTGTATTTGTTTGGATTTCTTTTTAAAATATATATCAAATAAGAAAGCTGAGATTTTATTGGTAGTCATACCACCCTCCGGCCCAATACTGGTTGCCCACTGAACCTAACCAGAGTCTAGTCTAGTCAGTACCCGGATGGAAGACCTCCCGGGAGAGTTAGCTTGTTGCTGGAAGAGGTGTCAGTGAGGCCAGCAGAGGGTGCTCACCCTGTGGTTTGTTTGGGTTCTAATGCCCCAGTATAATGATAGGGACACTATACTGTCAACAAATCTCATCTTCACCAGTAAACTGGTGTGTAGTGGGCATTCTGGCACAATATGGCTTAAGGCTGCATGATAAATCGATGTGAAATGGAAATAGCAATTAGAAAGAAGTTGTGATTTATTATGAGTATCTTTCAGTGAAGCACATCTCCATCTCAAGACCAGAGGGCACCCTTTCCTGGAAACTCCATACGTATATGCACCAAAGAAGAAACCCAGGAAGTCGTTGCATATAAATGTAAAACAAGTCTACTGTTTAACCACTATAGAGACCGCTGCAAAAATATTGAAGCAAATTTTTAAATAGGCATTATATTTATTAACAAACTACATATTTAAAGTCTAAACAAATGCTGTTTCGCCACCTAAAGTTTTTTTAGATGCACAAAACAACATTATTTTCAAGAACTTTGTGTATTTTGTGCATCTGCCATGACAAAAGGTGAAGTGTTTCCTGTGCCATTTCAGTTTTGAAACATGTCATGTTTAGTTATACATATAATTCAAATTGAAAACTTTGGAAATGTTTTTACCTGGAATAAGACAGTCTCTTCGGCAGTCATAAAGCATTCCTAATTGAAAAGGGCGGCCAAGACCAGCCAGTTCAATGGTCTCAGAGTCCGACATCTTTCTAAAAATGTACAAAATAAGTCTTAATATACTGTAGACAGTAATATAATATGCATAATGTACATAAAATAAATTTTCCATAATTCCCTGTATTGCATTTCAAATTTAGTTTGAATTAGATTTTTGAATTTTTGATTGCTGAAATATGATTGGATAAAAGCTTTAACGTAAACATACACTACTGGAAGCAGCGCATCCAAGAGAACAGCTATGGAATAAAGAGAATAGACTATTGGAGTGTTTAATACATATTAATGGGAAAATAAATGGCCCACCACTGTGTCCCAGGATCGCAGATGAGAAGTGTAGTTAAAATACTTTCATTATAAAGTTTACTTTTGTCTTTTAAAGATTTAACAATAATTACGACATTTGAAATTCGGTTCATAATTGACAGAAATTATTCTAATTTAAGCAACATACCTTTTTTCCCCACACTACATTACTCCAGAACGATTTGTCCCTTGAGGTTTATACTGTTGCTTTACATCTATCAACTGTGGTTTTATAGAGTGATTCAGGGCCACTCCTTTCAATACTGTGATTGGGTAGGCAATAAATCTCTTGCAATAAATGCCTTCTTGCAATATTTAAATCCGTAAATCTGCAAGCAGAAAAGCATTAATGCTTGATTATCTTTCTAGCAGGTAGATAACTAAACAACAGAAAAGTTGGAACCAGCAATGTTGTTTTTTATGGCGTTCAAAGTCTTTTGGTGGTCATATAAGTATATAGGTTTACAATCTTTACAATTACAATTCCTTAAATGAAAAATAAAATAGCAATAACAGATGAACAATAAAGAGCATGGCAGTACTACTAGAATGTGTAATGGTACTTTTAATGGTTTTGACCCCCATGTTCAAACATTCCCTATATAATATTAACCTACTGTATTTTGGAAAGAGACAGAAAGCAGGTTAATTCTGTAAGTTTGTTTTATTAAATGCATTATTATTTTGTTAGATTTTTGTACACAGTCATTTAGAAATCTTGTTCGATATATGGTTGAAAGATTTTTTTTCAGCATCTTGTCACGTAATGTAGGCGTATTTCAGATCCTCTGAAGTCAAATGACAACCTGTTGATTTGGTTTCTATTTTCCACAGATTATGTGTTTATTATAAGTAAACAGTACAACAAGCAAAGAAATTTTATCAAAGTGTATCATGCATCAAGGTCACTTCAGCAGTGACAAAAACAAATGTGATAATATCTTATTTAAAGTGAACAAACATGTATTTAGAAATCTTTGTGGTTAATAGTTAATAGTATTGGTGTTCTTTTTTGGATGCAATACAGATTAAGAAAACATGAGAATACAAAGCTTTTCATTACATTCTTTTCATATACATGACTTTTCATATACAATTATTCATAATCTTACTTGGCATGCGGTGATCCTCTGGAAAAAAAAAAGGAGTTACTTTAATATAAATTTGTTTCCTGTTTTATTTGATGTGTATGGTCTTGAGGCTCTCAGGAACAGCATTTATTTTATTAACTGGAGCTTGATTCGATAACTGGAAAAATAAGTTATTTAGAACATAAGATAAAAATGAATTGACATACCCAATTCTCCTTGATACTTTAGTAGTTTTTCAGTGTTGTTACCTCTTCAGAACTCAGCTGGAGTTTACAGAGTTTACTAGAACACTGCACTTTTATAGAGGGGTGTGGTGTAGAAGTGCTGTGATTTGATAGATGAGAGGCTGGTATCGTCTCACACTGTTGTTGACACAGCACAGGTAAAATTACATGCACATTTTGTTTAGGAGTTATTTTGCATTCATAATAATTGAGTTGACTCAACAATTTGGCTCTACAAAATGGAATAAAAATTATTAACTCCAAAAGTGCACAGAATAATCTCAATAAATGTTGCTTGTAATTGTTTACAAGCTTACAAGCTTTTGCACTGTTCTCTGTAATGTTATCATTTTAACATCAAGAAGCTAATAACCAGAAACTATAATTTAAAACATGGTGACGATGGATGCTTCCATCCAGGCACAAGAAGATCACTGAGATCAATACTGATGTTCACAGGTCTGACTGAGATAGAAACAAACGTTTTCAGTTGAACTGTGATCTGAAGAAAAAAAAAATAGCCTATGCTTCGACAACCTAGACATAAAAAGACTGATGACCTTTATGGCTGGGTCTGTGTTATCAGTATTTCTGACAGTATATGGAACACTGTAAAACCTAAATCATTCCCCCGTCACTTCTCACACATACTTCTGAATCCGGTTTTCTCAAACATTTTAACTAGAGTTCACAGAGGTGTGTACACACACACACACACAGCAAGACTGCATGCTTGTTTTTTGTATGTCTGGTATCATACATAAAGTTTGGTCCAACTCTATTGCTCTGTCTCCTTCTATAATATGCATTTCACAACCTGCAGCCTATATCACTCTTTTCTTACAATCTCCGGCTTTATTTTTACATTTAGCCATTTAGCAGATGCTTTTATCCAAAGTGACTTACTAATGAGGACAATGGAAGCAATCGAAATCAACAAAAGAGCAATGGCACGCGAGTGCTATAACAAGTTTCAATGAGCCCCGTTCACACCAAGCACAATAAGATAACTATAAAGATAACCATAGCCTTCACACTGGAAAACAATATTGTGTATTAGCAGACACTGGCTAAGTGCTACCTGGTCTTGTGGCATAAACGCACCTTGGCACACTTTTTAGCAAGGCACGAAATAAGTAAAAGTAAGTACATACCACTTTAGGGTTGGATTTGGTCTAGGGCTTATTTCCATCAATTGCAATAAAAAAAAAAAACACGGCAATACTTACCTATATCAATGTAATAAAAAATATGCCAGGGTTCACATATTAAACCTGTGTTTTAATAACAAGGGTTTGCGTTTGTTAAAATAATTTGCAGATGCTGGTTTCTTGAATCAGAGCACTATTTGTATTTATCAAAATCTAAAAATACTTATTTACATTTTATATGTTTAAAATATTTATATTCACCCTCATCTTACAATGAAAGAGATTTGTTGCATTCTTTTGGGAATTCCAGATACATAACTGTTAGAAAACAGATGCAAAATATAAATTCTCCACCAAATCTGAGAGATGACATTCTGCAAATCTCTGCAGCATCTCTGTGCCAGATCGCCACCTATGAAGCCGTTCAGCTCTAGCTGGCGGCATATCATCCTCCTCCTGCTGGATTCAAAATGCTCTGAGATTCCCTATGCAATTTAGCAGATAGTGAGAGAAAGATTGAAATATGTGACATTAGATGGATTTGGATGGTAAAGGGACAGATAACGGTACGGTAAGTCTGTTGGTAGAAAATGTCATACACCGTAAAAAAAAACTCAACCCCTGTAAATCAGCCTTATACTGTATATTTTACGTTTTTTGTATGCAATTTCTCATTGCTCTTTGTTTATGTGTGTGAAATTCCCATTATTATTGTAGTAAAAAACCTTCAATTAGATTTTTGCTTGCAGCTGATTTGTTTTTCTGTTAGGAGATTTAGATTTTCTGATGTATTACAGGGAGATTTTGTACAAGAGTGTTCTCTGTGCATTTTCTGTTTGGACTAGAAATAGAGTTTGACTCAATGAACACCTCAGGAAGCAGCTACTTTAACAGGAAGACAGACAACCTGTGACCTGACCAAACCAAAATAAATAATCCCTCAAATTCCCAAACAAATACACACATCAGAATAGACCATTTATTCTCTACCACCATTGGGTTTTTTTCAATTCAATGAGTTTTACATTAGTTGGTTTTCTTTTATTTTGAATTCCTTCTCTGAGATATCCTGTGCAATTGTTCCTTTCCTCTCAAAAATTGCCAAGCCGCTGCAATCCTGTCACGTACAATTCTAAAAATATCTGCTCAAACAAATCTGTTTGAAATTTCATGATGTCCTCGATGTCTTTATTAATAATCGTTTCACAGAATTTGACCTACATGTCCATTAGCTTTATTATAGGTTTACATCCATAACCAGATGGGAGTGAGCTTCATGAGACATTTCCTGCCTGGTTTCCCTGTTGGCATGGTAATGAGTGAGTTTATATTGGATCTTTCCTGTGTTTGGTGGTCTTGTTTATTAAGCTGAAGTGATTGAGCGGCTGGCTGCACGTGGAGCAGCACTTCAGCTGGAGATTAAACTAATCAAGCACCATCAGAGCCCAAGTATGTTCTAGAAACTGCTCTTCAAGGACTCAAAATGCAGTTTGCCCATTATGTGAACAGATGCTGGTTTGCATTTCTAGCTTTCTCATAATAGTTTGTCGCCATCTGCCAGTGGGCTTGAGGAAGTACATTGTGTATTATTTTTATGCCAATATTATAATGTATTTATAATACATTATACATTTATAAACTTTCCATTCCATTCCATTTACTACCGCTTATCCGGGGGCCGGGTTGCGGGGTCAACAGTCTAAGCAGGGACGCCCAGACTTCCCTCTCCCCAGACACTTCCTCCAGCTTTTCCGGGGGAACACCAAGGCGCTCCCAGGCCAGCCAAGAGACATAGTCCCTCCAGCGTGTCCTAGGTCTTCCCCAGGGCCTCCTCCCGGTGGGACATGCCTGGAACACCTCCATTGGGAGGCATCCAGGAGGCATCTGGAACAGATGCCCAAGCCACCTCAGCTGGCCTCTCTCAATGTGGAGGAGCAGTGGATTTACTCCAAACTCCTCCCGAGTGACTGAACTCCTCACCCTATCTCTAAGGAAGCACCCAGCCACCTTACAGAGGAAACTCATTTCGGCCGCTTGTATCCGGGATCTCATCCTTTCGGTCATGACCCAAAGCTCATGACCTTAGGTAAGAGTAGGAACGAAGATTGACCAGTAAATCGAGAGCTTCGCCTTCTGTCTCAGCTCCTTCTTCATCATGACAGTCCGGTACAGTGACCGCATTACTGCAGAAGCTGCACCGATCCGTCTGTCGATTTCTCGTTCCATCCTTCCCTCACTCGTGAACAAGACCCCAAGATACTAAAGGCAGGAACTCCCCAACAACCTGAAGGGGGCAAGCCACCCTTGTATTAAAAACTTAATAATATAAATTTAAATACTCCTGCATTTAAAAAAAATTCTGCATAGTATATTTGTTAATAATCAGATCAGAATATTTACATTGATTTCAGAACATCTTATGTATATATTTGTTGCATTTATTTTTTATTTTTTATTTTTTGTGGCCATAAGCGTAAGTTGATTTTGTTATTGAAATTACATTTGCAGGAGGGCAATGTCAAATTTTTTAAGCAATGGTAATAGAGCTTAATTTCCTGAAAACCTGAAAGAAAATAATGAAACCATTTATGACACCATATTTATAGAAATGTGTATTTTAATATTTTAATGTTTAGATGATTTCAGTAGACTGAACACAAAGACAATAAATTCTTTTACATTTACAGTTTTTTTTTAATCCAAAGTAACGTTAAGAATTAAACATTCAACATTAAAAATAAAACATGTTTCATTATTAAATTGCTCTTAAATTCAGTATTCTTGATGAAGTTTGATCCACATGAAGCATTCATGTTTGTTAATGAAAATTATGTTAGAGCAAATGTTTTTTTTCTCTTGTAATCAGCTTTAATTTTGTTTTAGACATCTCCTTCCTTGTCAAGAGCTTGCATCCTTTTAATCATATGTTTTAATCAGTGCTCTGCCGCTGTAAGGTAGCAACTGCTTTCTTTATTTTCAGAAGTTTCAGGGCAACCTTTTTTATTCTCTTCTCTCTCTCCACCATGATCTTGCGTTCTTTTTCAAGCAAACTTTCTCCGTTAGCAATCTTTTCCAGGATGAGCGTTTCTTGTTTCATCTTCTCAAGTCCAACAATGCGGTCCTCAAAGCCAGGACTTTTCTCCTCTTTCTCGGTTTTAATCAGGATTTCAAGATATTCAGCTGTAGAGAGAGATTTTGGCTTCAGTGCAAATTCATCTAATCTTCTTAAGCAATCAGAGGACAATTTAATCAACTTCATTAGTTTGTCCTCAATTCCAAGGAGTTCGTTTTCAAGTGCGTCAAGCATCTGTCTAGAGTCCATGAACCTTCCTTTAGCAGCCATGAAGTTGTCTTTTAGCTCTTTAATGGTTTTCTTCTCTATTTTTGTTTCATACGTCCACATGAAATTTTCCCTTGAATGAGCAGAGTAATGGCAGTTTTCAGGGCAGATAATGCAGTGGTTATTCTCCATCACAGCACAAGTTTGCACAGCATCTTCTGCAGGGAGGAAGCAGTTGGAGTGACAGGTGAAGAAGCAGGTGTTGCAATTCATTGTAAAACAGTTTACAGGGCTTCTGTTTGCTTTCATCACCTCTACCTCTTGTTCAAAATTCTCATTTTGTGCCATGTTTTCACTCTCACTTTCCAAATATTTCTTAAATTTTTTTATCTCACTCATTTTAGAGAGACCAGCAGTTATTTGAGGGGTCAGACTTGCCATGGCTTTCTCAAGACGCTCTCGTTCCTCCAAGACCTTTATAGTCAGTGTTAGATCTTTACTTTCAATGGCTCCAAGTGTCTTGAATAAAGCCTTCATCTGTTTGAAGGTGTTGTCCCAGACAAGCTCTGTCAGTTTATCTCCTCCATCATCTTCATTATCATCTGAATCACTGTTAGAGGTTGTAGGTGCTTCTATTTTTTTGTCTGCATACACAGCTGAATTGTTGAACTTAAAATGGGTGGGTTGTCCCTTTTTATTCTTTTGACAGGGCAGATCTGCTGCTTTAATTGCTTCTAGAACTGGGATGTCGTTGCCATCTGCAAATGTCACTAAAACTAGGATGTTCTCTGCAACATCTTTGCCGAAAATTGATAAGATTGAGTCAAAGATGTACTTCTGGTTGGCACTCAGGCGGGCAAGAGAGGCTTGGACAACAAAGCAAATGGCATCAATGTGATTGATTCCCAAAGGGCTACAGAGAAAGCTTTTGATCTGCTCTGTAATCAGTTTATCATGTGCGATTCCTCTTGTATCACCAAATCCTGGTGTATCTACAATTGTAAGGGAGTAGGGAATTTGAAAGCCAGGCTGATTGTACAGCTCAAAAGAGGAGACGATAGATGTCTGACTCTCGGCCTGTGTGCGATTGGTCACTTCATTGATTAGTTTGAAGCGATATGCATCCTGCCACTTTACACCCAGTATGTAGTTGGCCATCACATTAATGAGTGTGGTTTTTCCTGCACCTGTTGATCCCAAAAGAAGAATTACTTTGTTTTTCACATCTTCCACTTTTCTTCCGAAAACATACTGATTAAAACTAACATTCTCTGAAATTTTTTGGTGTAGTATCAGTGAATAGACTGATGGATTGCCCTTTTTTATTCGTGAAGATTGATTCAAGAACAAACCACTCCCATCCTTATTTGACTCTTTAACCTTAAAACTGGCTGAAAACACAGTTTCAGGACTGGGAAGACTCATTCCATCATTAGCACAGTTTGCAAAAACTCTGACTGTGTAATATGTGTCTTGTTTCATTCCCTGAAGAGTGCACTCCCTGTTTGTAGATTTCACAGACTTCCAAGGTTTTTCATTTTCCTGATCCTTTGGGCATTCTCTGTACTCCAGCATGTATCCAGTGATCAGAACATCCTCACCCACAGATGTAGGGACGTTCCAGACTACAGTCGCAGTCTCAGATTCTACTTGTTTTACTGTAGGTGCTCCTGGAGGAGCACAAGGACGAGTCCTGAAGAATGATGTTGTGTCACTTGTCAGACTCACTCCTGGACGACACACAGCCTTGCAGGTAAAACAGTACTCTTTATTGGGTTTTAACTGCTTGATAGTGACCTGGTAAGAAACCCCATCAGTATACACCTCTGTCCATTCAGAGCTCTGTGCGGACTGATATGAAATACAGTACGAGTCCACACAACTAACACCATGTTCAGGAGGTTTTATTTGAAGATGTATGCAGTCATGCTCAGCACTCAAGAAAACCGGTATTGGTGGTTTTGAGGGAAGCTCATATTGTGAGCTGATGAGTCTCCCTCTTTCATAAACATGAATTGAAGAGGCAGTACTGAGTTCATCTGGTATTGATGCAATGCAGAATTCAATGTTCGTTCTACCTTTATTGGCTTCTTTGAAATCTAGGAAGGCCTGTATGGTTTCCTGGTCAATGTAGTTGCATCTCCTGATGAAAACCATTTCTCTGTCTTCTTTGAGGATTTTTGATCATAACTTATTTCCTCTGCATTGTTACAAGATTGTGTCTTCAGGTAATTCTCCATGTCTGAAAGGTACGGTTCAGTTTCATTTAAGGACGTGAGTGCAAAAGCAATCACATAGTTATTGGATGCCTTCAAGACAACTTTGTCCAGTTCGTTGCTGGTTGAAAGAACAGGCACGTCTTTCATGATGTCAAGGTACGATCTAACAACATTCATCTCTCGCTCTCGCTCACTTAGATACTTGGTTAGCAGAGCACCATTAAATGGGGATCTTTCTTTGTCATTCAGGGCATCAATGAGCTCCTGTTCTTCTTTACCTCCACCCCTTATGGATGGAAGAACCCTGCAGAGTTGTTTCTGAAAAACTATTTTATAATCCGAACAGAGGACTTTACATTTTTTGATCTTAGCTGTGATTTCAGGAAATTGAATGGCAACACTGTCCCTCATCAGATCTTGACATTGAATGTCACAGTTATGCAGTTCATCTATGATTCGTTGGACTCGTCGTATTAGGCTAACACTGATCTCTCTGACTAACTGAGCAGCTGCTGAATCTAGTTTTTTCAGAGGGTAAAGCCACACGGTCATGGGCACAGCATTTTCTCCATGCTCTCCCAACAGTTTTGGTAGCTCTGAGTACACTTTAATGGCATCAACATATGAGACCGGATTGTTTTCCAAAGCAAAATCTCCATGAAAAGTGCAACTGAACTTGTCAATTTGATCTTTTTCCATTTCATTCATTTTCAAAGATGCCTGGCCCTCTATTGATATTAAAGGTATTTTTTTGATTGATGCTTGGAGGTTACCTTGTATGTTTTGGTGGTTTTCATTAGACGAAACCTCACGATCAAAAATAAAGAAAGCCTGAGCTCCATAAAGTAGAGCCGTAACAACATGAGTGGCCGAGCCCTCCTGAAATATATTGCAGTGCTTTACATTCCCTGCTCCAAGATGCTCCATAGTCAACTGCTCGAAGCGTGAGGTTGTATGATAGTGTAAGGTAACTCGAGACTGATGTTTCGATGATTTCTTGTCATTTAAATAGTCTGCTGATCCTTTCACACTGACCAATCCACACAGAAAGCTGGCTTCAAGAGATGCAGAGACATTAAGAGCACTGGCTTTGTCTTCACTTGAATCCGTGGCAATAATTTTGAAGTCAGTGTTTGGCTGTGGTCGTACATTAATATTCTTCTGCAGCATCTCAGCATCCCAAAGGGTTATTCCTTGAATAAATACATAAAGAAATAATTATAAAAACATTTTATGTTTTTATATATATGTATATATATATATATATATATATATATATATATATATATATATATATATATATATATATATATATATATATATATATATATATTCTGTGATAACCTTTTGTATTAATTTGCTTTTATTTCTCACAGCAAGCGTCACGGTGGATGGATTTTGCCTCTGACTCTGATGTATCTATAGTGCTTAAAAATTAGATATATGTTTGGCAATTTCAAGGGTAGTCTTTGGTCTCATTACTCTACTATTTGTTAAATAAAAAACTAAATCAGAATCAGCCGATAAAATTGCAATCGGTGCATATCTAGAGGAAAGGCATCATAATCTTTAAAGAAGCAATTGTTTCTGCAATCAGTGATTGCTGACCATTAACTTCTCTGTATACCATAGTATTCTAGAATCAAATGTGCCAAACAGCTAAATTTTGGCTAAGATTCTGTGATGCAGCACACCAAGCACACCAGCTAATCTAAAAACAGAATGACAGAAAAAGTAATGAATCGAGGGGTTGCAACAGACCAGTCTAAGTCCAGACCTCATCCTGACTGAAATGCTGTGGTGAGAGCTGTGCATAAAT